>NC_142465.1:97812500-97990000 GCF_049115385.1 Moschus berezovskii
TTCAACATGTTTTCAATCACCTCACCCTTTATTTTTTTAGATACTAATTTCAATTACCTCACAGAAATAGGAGAACTTTATTCTTAGACTCACATACCCATCAGCTAGTACTTGGCAGTACTTGCTTATATGCAGAAAACAACATAACCATAAAATGCCTTCTATCAATGAAATAGAAATTGACCTAGTTGTGATGATATCAAGTTGCATGCATTGACTCATTATTTATAAATGCTGAGATGTCATAGCTTTCTCATAGCCTTCTTGGAAACAAAGTCTACACTATTAAAGGCAAATTACTTTTAGAAATTCAAGACTTCGTTGAAAATAGGCAATCAAAATTCTCAAATATTTAGAGGAGTCACTCATAGCCTAATCCTAATATAAACCTGGGATTAGAATTTTCCAGTTGGTTTCCTGATTAACATGCAGCTATTCCACAAAATGGCAATAGAAGCAAAATTTTGACACTTTCATAATAGCTAGAGTCTTTTTTAAATGTCATCCCACTTTGCCTGACCAATAATTTGTATATACTTGTATTTATTGGATATATACATATATATGTATTCACATTTCTTCCTTGGCATTCCAGAAATACTTGCAAAAGAATATTTAAAAAAGAATGGTACACAGACAACGGGTAGGTGATTTATTTTGGAAATTAAATGACTTTCCATCTTAGAGTTTTTGTTAATTAGAAGGCATTAGCTTCATACATTTCAACTTCTTAAGATAAATCAGCTCAGTATGTGACCAAAAAAATCATAGAAATTTCCTCCAATAATATATTAGCCAGTCCAAATTTAAAATTGTATTTAAGGTTTAAGATAAAAGAGATTATATGTAAAGATGCTTTCTGTCCATTTTTCTTTTTTAACTCTTGGTAAATACATATGACGTATAGTAGTCTTAGAGCATGGCATGCATTTGTTTTGTCCCACATTTTGTACAGCAACCACTGAATAAAGAGGGGCCCAGAGAAAATTACAATCGTATTGGCATTGATATAGCACTGCTAAGAAGAGGTGATATAACTCAGCCTTAGATTGCACCCTCAAGAAATCATGTTGAATTTCACAACAGGTAAGCATCTTGACAAATCCTTCCGAGTATGATGAAAGCAGCTTGCAAAAATAGCATAAGAGTACATCTTGGATAACATCTCAGATACATCAATTTTGTTCTGGAAACTGTTACGGTATTATACTTAACTAGAGGTATAGCAAGATACTTTTTCAGCCACACCATGGATCTTACTAAGTCAGTACCCAAAATATTTTTATACTACCAAATTTATCAGTGGCTTAAAATTGCACGTTTTTAATTCTGAAGTTTTATGAACCATATATTGATAAATGTATTAACATTGGAAAAGTACTTGTGACTCTCACAAGTGTTACACATTGGCTAAACTACAAAGACACCTTAGAGTGATATTATTTTCAAATTTTGATACTCTATATTAGATTGTTCTTCTAAGTTTTATTATTTAAATTGTGCTTGTGTGGAACAGAAGAGAAACTTGATTTTTACACAATTACAACAGATACCAATATCCCAAAATTACAAACTTCTACTGATGTTGAAGCCTAAACTCCAATACTTTGGCCACCTGATGCAAAGAAATGACTCAAGATCCTGATACTGGGAAAGACTGAAGACAGGAGGAGAAGCAGATGACAGAGGATGAAATGGCTGAATGGCATCATTGACTCAATGGGCGTGCATTTGAGCAAGCTTCAAGAGTTGGTGATGAACAAGGAAGCCTGGCATGCTGCAGTCCAAGGGTTCGCAAAGGATTGGACACGACTGAGCGACTGAACTAAACTGAACTGACTGAAGCTCTGCACTCATTAGTTTATTTATTTAACTTTTTCCTTTAATACCTACTAAATGAACTTCTTCTGTGTTCCTGTGTATAGTTTGTTCACCATTTTATCCCTAGCACTGAGTATAATGCCTGGCATATAGTAGGCATATAACAAAAGTATCGCAGTTATATTTGGTAGTGTTATGCAATAGCAGAACAAAAGCTGTACTTAAGAAAAAAGTCCTGAAATTCCATGCTTCTTTTTTGAATTCTAACAGAAAATTGTCACTCAAGCCATGACACACTGACATGGATAATAAGCACATATATTTGTCATAGACTGGATGAAAGCCACATTATTCTGTTATATTATTATCCTCTTACTGTCCTAGAGCCACACAAGTAGACAAACTGGTATATAATAGGGTTGAAAATCAAAGCAAGATCCCAGATGCCAGATTAAGAGATTTCTCTATTATCTTACATAAACACGGGAAAGAAGCTTAAGGTGCCATGATCAAGAAGAATGTCAAACTAAACAAGTTGGTGCTGAGGACAGAGGCAGAATTGGTTCCTCAGAAAAAATCCTCTTACAGATTAAAAATAGTTTTGGAGAACCATTAAGTATGAAATACTAATGAGAAGCAAGTAGCAAATTATTCCCTCCATCCTCCATCCTTGGATTAGGAAATAGAAGTTGAAGAATAAAGACAGCTGAGTGTCAAAGAATTAATGCTTTTGAACTATGGCCCTGAAGAAGACTTTCAAGAGTCCCTTGGACTACAAGGAGATCAAACCAGTCAATCCTAAAGAAAATCAACGCTGAATGTTCATTGGAAGGATTGATGCTGAAGCATGAAGCTCCAATACTTTGGCCATTTGATGCAAAGAACCGACTCATTGGAAAAGACCCTGATGCTTGGAAAGATTGAAGGCAGGAGGAGAAGGGGATGACTGAGGATGAGATGGCTGGATGGCATCACCGACTAAATGGTCATGAGTTTGAGCAGACTTTGGGAGATGGTGAAGAAGAAGGAAGCCTGGCGCCCTATAGTCCATGGGCTCACAGAGCTGCACTCAACCTAGCAACTGAACAAGTTGAAGAATTCACTTGAGAAAACCCCTTTCATCTACCTAAAGTTCATACTGGCTTCCTGGGAGAACCAGAATATCACACATACCCAGAGTACTTCCCTGAAAAACCAGCAGTATTCTGTTATGAAGGAAATGCCCATCGAGTAGGTAACTTTAATGGTGTACGTTCGAATTTCTATTGACTGTACTTAATCTTGGCATTGTATCTGACCACTACTAGTAGAGTCCAGTTAGAAGAAAGAAAATTTAAAACAACTAATGTAACTGAAAGACCATAAGACCCCCAAATTTTACAACATCCTGTAAAGACAATGAAATTTTAAAAATTAGATTCAGACATGTGGATCAGAGAGGGAGATTCAGAATTTTATATTCTGTTCATTATTTTATTTATTTATTTTTAAATGTTTATTTTTTTGGCCGCTCTGGGTCTTAGTTGCATCACACAAAATCCTTTATTCGTGGCATGCAAACTCTTAGCTGTGTCATGTGGGATCTAACTTCATGACCAGGGATCGAACCCAGGCTTCCTGCACTGGGTATGCAGAGTCAGCCACTGGATCACTAGGGAAGTTCCTGTTCAATATTTTAAAGTTTCACAGGGCTACAAAGACCAGTGATGATATCAACAGATTTAAAATTAAAAGGGAAAGGTGAAATATAACTTAAATTTTAGAAACCATATTCTCCTTAAATTTTCTCTCAGGGTATACTGAATAGTAGGCAAACAAAATTAGTGATAGAAGACTGAATGAATACATGTGAATATAAATGAACCTATCTAAGAAAGACATTTTGTGAAAACGCAAATCACTGCTGGGTGCTAAATATATGATTTCCTAATTATTATACATTTTTGAGATATTTTATAATTTAAAATTTTAATATGATGATCCCTGTGCCTATGCTAATACTTTTTAATCAGCATAAAATATTTGCTAAGCAGAGATTTTTTTAAACTGTTAGACTAAAACTTCAAGAGATTTTCTAATTTATTAATTCCAAAAATTGATTTCATGTATCACTAGAAAAATGAAATACACAAGACATTTCACATGACATTGTGGGTGTAAGTTGGAATGACAAAATTAATGTGTAGTTATTGGAAATGTGTAATGTGTAGTTACACTCTCTAGATAAATCTGACTCTGTTAACATGGTCTAAGAATGTAACTTCTAAAATAAATATTACAGTCATTTATTCTTACTATTGTGGGTGATGAACAAGAAAAATAATTTTTCAAAAGGTATAATTATAAAAAATACATTCAAAATTATTTCAGGTGATGTCTGCTTCTAGCCATGCAGAGTAAGAGACTGGGTTTATTTTCTCATCCTCAAGAACTAAAAAATGAAACAAAATATATCAAGTGTAAACCTACAAACATTGGAAATAGGCAGCATAAGATGGAGATCCCTGAGGGGAGGGAAACAAATAAGCTAAGTCTTCTGATTGTCCCAGATTCTTGCCTGAAGGCAATTTCTAGTCTACAAGGTAAGGAAGGGAATTCCAAACACAGCCTAGAGGACTATCTGAGTTGGAGAGATGAATTGGAAATTGGGAACCCCAAGGTGATTGTGGCACCCCAGGTGGAATAATGATAAACAATCTGCTTGCCAATGAGGGAGACATAAAGAGACAAGAAATTTGATCCCTGGATAGGGAAGATCCCCTCAAGAAGGAAATGGCAACCCACTTCAATATCCTTTCCTGGAACATTACATGGACAGAGGAGCCTGGAGGGCTACAGTCCATGGGGTTTCAAAGGGTCGGACATGACTGAGCAACTGAGAATGCACAGGCACACACAAACACACACACAAAGTGACTGTAATTTGTAAACATCAGTTCAGTTCAGTCGCTCAGTCGTGTCCGACTCTCCACGACCCCATGAATCACAGCACGCCAGGCCTCCCTGTCCATCACCAACTCCCAGAGTTCACTCAAACTCATGTCCATCGAGTCGGTGATGCCATCCAGCCATCTCATTCTCTGTCATCCCCTTCTCCTCCTGCCCCCAATAGTACTGAAGAATAGATACCTGGGGTGAAACAGAGAAAGCTACAAAAATGTGCAGAAGGGTCCACTTTAATCTTTGGCTTAGTACTTCTTGGGTATTTATAAGAATGATTTATGAGTTTACCTGAGACTGTAGGGGGTGGGGAAAGACTGGAAAACAGTAGACTGAACAATGGTCAGAGTTCTCATAAGGCTGGGGTTAACTTATTTTCCCACCAGCCAAAATAGAAAGAGCAGATAACACAAGAGACATCAGAAGAGACCTTAAAAATGCAATGCATACGTAGTACAGTTAAATTAGTCATAGATTAAAGACTGCTCTATATTTGGAATAACAAATTATAAAGACAAGGCTCAAAAGAATGTAATAGATTTCTCTTTCTATAATCAAGTCAAACATTGTTTAAGGGAGTACAACAAAATTCTGCATCAAACAGTATAAGATTCACATTGTCACTTAGTCATTACAAACATGTAAAGGAGCAGGAAAGTGTGAGCCATAACAGGAGAAAATCAGTTAATACAAACTAACTGAAAATCAGCAGAGGCAGTGGAATTATCAGACAAGGTTATTAAACAGCTATTTCAATATGTTTATATTTTTTAAAAGTTAGAAGAAAATATGGTCATGATGATTCAGTTCAGTTCAGTTCAGTCGCTCAGTCGTGTCTGACTCTCCGCGACCCCATGAATCACAGCACGCCAGGCCTCCCTGTCCATCACCAACTCCCGGAGTACACTCAAACTCATGTCCACAGAGTCGGCGATGCCATCCAGCCATCTCATTCTCCGTCGTCCCCTTCTCCTCCCGCCCCCAACCTTTCCCAGCATCAGAGTCTTTTCCAGTGAGTCAACTCGTCTCATGAGGTGGCCAAAGTATTGGAGTTTCAGCTTTAGCATCAGTCCCTCCAATGAACATCCAGGATTGATCTCCTTTAGAATGGACTGGTTGGATCTCCTTGCAGTATAAGGGACTCCCAAGAGTCTTCTCCAACACCACAGTTCAAAAGCATCGATTCTTCGGCGATCAGCTTTCTTCACAGTCCAACTCTCACATCCATGATGATTAGAGTATTATAAAATGTAAAAAAGAAGTACTAATAGTACTTCTACAGATTAAATAAAGGAGATCAATCCTGGGTGTTCATTGGAAGGACTGATGTTAAAGCTGAAACTGCAATACTTTGGCCACCTCATGTGACGAGTTGACTCACTGGAAAAGACTCTGATGCTGGGAAAGGTTGGGGGTGGGAGGAGAAGGGAAGAACAGAGAATGAGATTGCTGGATGGCATCACCGACTCTGTGGACATGAGTTTGAGTGAACTCCGGGAGTTGGTAATGGACAGGGAGTCCTGGCGTGCTGTGATTCATGGGGTCGCGGAGAGTCGGACAAGACTGAGCGACTGAACAGAACTGAACGGAACAGATTAAAAATGCAATGTTTGAAAAAAGTATGCTAATAAATTAGCAACAATTTGCATACTAATCACTGCAAAATAAAAGGTGAGTGAATTTACGGCAGGAAAAAAAAGCAAAAAAATCTGTCCAAAAATGAAACACAGAAAGAAAAAAAAATAAGTATATAAAGCAAATGAATATAGTGAACTTTGTAATAGTATCAAGCAGTCTAACATATGTACAATAGAAATCTGGGAAGGAAAAGTAGCAGAAAATATTTTTGAAGAAATAA
The DNA here is from genome assembly GCF_049115385.1 of Moschus berezovskii. Lineage (NCBI taxonomy): Eukaryota > Metazoa > Chordata > Mammalia > Artiodactyla > Moschidae > Moschus > Moschus berezovskii. The sequence continues at coordinate 97,819,120 of NC_142465.1, forward strand.
TGGCCAATTATAACTCCCTAATTTTATAGAGATTTTAAAACTATAGACCTGAAAAGCTCATTAAAACCAAAACAAGAAAAATTATGGAAACAACACCACTGCCCATCAGAGACTGCTAAAAACCAGACATCCAGAGAAAAATCTAAAAGCAGTTAGAAGGAAAAATACATTACACAGATAAGGATTCTAGCAGACTTGTTGTCAGAAATTATGCAAATGAGATTAAAACAGAGCAATATCTTTTAAGTATTGGAAAGAAAAAGAAAAACTATCAATCCAAATTCTATACCAAGCAAGAGAGTCTTTCAAAATGATGAAATAAACAGATTTTTAGGAAATAATCAAGAAGATAATTTAGTACCAATGACAGGCACAAAGAGAAGTGTTAAAAGAGACCCAAAAAATGATACCAGATGTAATGTGCATCTATACAAGCTATTAAAAAAAAAAAAAAAAAAAAACTTTAAATGGTAAATGTGTGAGGAAATGTAGAAAACATCTTTTTCTTATTTTCAGTTTCTTTAAAAGATAATCTACTGATTAAGGTGAAGTAAAAACAGTGTATGATGAGTGAAGTAAATTAAATAATAGATCTCTAAATAGTGGAGGACAGAGGAACCTGGTATGCTTCAGTCCATAGGATCTGAGTCAGACATGATTTAATGACTGAACAACAACTAAAAGATGTCTACTTACTAATCCCCCAAATTTATGAACATCTTACTTTATATTCAAAAAGAACATTCAGATGTGAGCAAATAAATGTCTTAAAATGGGAGAATCCTGAACTATTCAGCTGGCATGATGTCATTGCAAGAATCTCTACAACAAAGAGTCAAAAGAAGGAGGAGAGATGACAGAAATAGAGGATGAAGAAAAGGGCACAGATCAAAGAAACAAGGAAGCCTCTAGAATTTGGATAAAAAGGAATAAAATTCTTCCTTAGAGTCACTATGTAAAATACAGCCTTTCAGATCGATTCTAGACTTCTGACCTCCAAAATTATAAAATAATCCATTTGTTGCTTTAGATTTGAGATAATTTTCTGCTGCAGCAATAGAAAACAGATACAGATTTTGGAATTAGGACAATGTATCCTGTGACAAAAATAATGTAGAAGTCACTTTGGAATTGGATAATGGGTAGAAGTTGCAGGAATGTTAAGGGGTCATGATAGAAAAAGTCTAGATTGCTTTGAACAAAGTGCTAGCTGAAATAAGAACCTTAACATCCTTCTGGAGAGAACTCAGAAGAGGTCAAGAACAGGCTGAGAAAACCTATGATATTATAAAGAATATCTATATCATCATGAACATAATTTTCATAGAAATATGGACATTAAAATCACTGCTAGTTGAATTTCAAAAGGAACTAAGGAACATGCTATTGGAAATTGGGGAAAAAGGGCACCTTCATCTCCTGATGGCAGGAAACTTAGCTGAATTTTATTCTATGGTTCTATGGAAAGTAAAACCAGTAAGCAACGAACTTGCATATTTTTCTGAGAATACTTCAAGCGAAGTGCTGAACGTGTAACCCGATTTCTTCGTGGAGCTTGGAGTCAAATGTGAGTAAGAGGTAAACTGAGGGAAGAAACTGTTTAGCAAAATGAAACTAGGAAATCTTCAGCTTATTCAGATTGCAAAAACAAACAAAGAAAAAGGTTAATTAAGAGACCTATTGTCAGGAGAGTGAATTCTAGATACAAAGCCAATTGTATTGCGAGATAATCTTTTACTAGTGCCTTGGAGGAAACACAGACTGGTTCCAAATAGGAAAAGGAGTGCGTCAAGGCTGTATATTGTCACCTTGCTTATTTAACTTATATGCAGAGTACATCATGAGGAACGTTGGGCTGGAAGAAGCACAAGCTGGAATCAAGATTGCTGGGAGAAATATCAATAATCTCAGATATGCAAATGACACTACCCTTATGGCAGAAAGTGAAGAAGAACTCAAAAGCCTCTTGATGAAAGTGAAAGAGGAGAGTGAAAAGGTTGGCTTGAAGCTCAACATTCAGAAAACAAAGATCATGGCATCTGGTCCCATCACTTCATGGGAAATAGATGGAGAAACAGTGGAAACAGTGTCAGACTTTATTTTTGGGGGCTCCAAAATCACTGCGGATGGTGATTGCAGCCATGAAATTAAAAGACACTTGCTCCTTGGAAGGAAAGTTATGACCAACCTTGATAATATATTAAAAAGCAGAGACATTACTTTGCCAACCAAGGTCCATCTAGTCAAGGCTATGGTTTTTCCCGTGGTCATGTATGGATGTGAGAGTTGGACTGTGAAGAAAGCTGATCACTGAAGAATTGATGCTTTTGAACTGTGGTGTTGGAGAAGACTCTTGAGAGTCCCTTGTACTGCAAGGAGATCCAACCAGTCCATTCTAAGGGAGATCAATCCTGGGTGTTCATTGGAGGGACTGATGCTGAAGCTGAAACTGCAATACTTAGGCCACCTCATGCAACGAGTTGACTCACTGGAAAAGACTCTGATTCTGGGAAAGGTTGGGGGCGGGAAAAGAAGGGGATGACCGAGAATGAGATGGCTGGATGGCATCACCGACTCTGAGGACATGAGTTTGAGTGTACTCCGGGAGTTGGTGATGGACAGGGAGGCCTGGCGTTCTGTGATTCATGGGGTCGCGGAGAGTCGGACACGACTGAGTGACTGAACTGAACTGAACTGGAGGAAACAAAAATTACAACTCAGACAGTTCTTTGAATAGACACATGACTTATGGATACTCTCAATCATCTCAGCAGAAACCAAAAATAAAGATTCTCAACACTTTCTGAGTAATTTAGAGGATTACAATTGGACAGAAAATCAATAGGGTATAATAGAATTCAATGACACAATATTCTTGACCAAATGAATTGATACATACTATATAGAATACTCCACCAAAGAGCAGGAGACATACATGTCATTAACATTTTCAAATGTAAACAGAACATACCTGCATTCTGAGCAATAAAAGTTACAGGTTTCAAAGAAAAAATACTGGAAAAAATATATTCTCTGATACCAGTAAAATTAAACTAAAGTCAATGATAAGCAATATCTGTAAATCAAATATTTAGAAATTAAACAAAGCATTCTATATTACCCATTGGTCAAGAAGAAATCATAAGGGAACTTAGTACATTTAGTTTGATAAAAAAGAACACAATGTTTTTAAATGTTGTGAAATAAAGCTAAAACAGTTTTGAAAAAATTATAGCATTCAAAACAATAAAGTTCTCAACTTTTTGAACTATGATCTTACTTTTAGTGACTAGAAAATAAGAAGAAAAATTCATTCAAAAATAATCAGAAAGAAAGAACTACCAAGGATAAAGGACAAGAGCAAATGAAATAGAAAACAAAAAAAATGGAGGACGCTAAAGAACACCCAAACTCACCTATATTAAGTTCAATAAAAATTTATAGACTATTAGTAAGCTAGAGAGAAAAATAAAGGTGAACCACAGTAACATGGCTTCCCTGGTGGCTCAGATAGGAAAGAGTCTGCCTGCAGTGTGGGAGACCCAGGTTCAATCCCTGGGTCAGGAAGATACCCTGGAGAAGGAAAATGGCAACCCACTCCAGTATTCTTCCTGGAAAATCCCATGGACAGAGGAGCCTGGTAGGCTACAGTACATGGGGTTGCAGAGTCTGACTGGACTGAGTGACCAAGTGAGCACACAGCACACAAATAACTAATATCAGAATTTTAAAAGGGAACATCACTACAGATTCCACCACAATAAAATGGTAATAAGGGAATATTTTGAGCAACTGCATGCCGATTTAATAACTGACATAAAATAGACAAATACTTCAATATAACATAAGTACCAAAGCTTACTCTTAAAAATACATAATCTAAATAACACCTACATTTTAAGGTAGACCTCCCAGGTGACTCAATGGTAAAGAATCCACTTTTCAGTGCAGGAGCTATGAGTTCAATCCCTGGGTTGGGAAAATACCCTGAAGTAGGAAATGGCAAGCCACTCCAGAATTCATGCTTGGAAAATGCTGTAGACAAAGGAGCCTGGAGGGCTACAGTCCATGAGGTCACAAGGGTCAGACACAACTCAACACACATGCATATTTTAAAGTATTAATAATTGGGTATGCAGTTAAAAGTTTTCCTACAAAGAAACTCTAAGCCCATAGAACTTCACTGGTGAAATCTAGTATACATTTTAAAAAGCAATACAATTCCAGTCTTTTCTGGGAAATAAAATAAGAGGATGTACATCCCAGCTCATTTTATAAAGGAGTATTAATCTGACACCAACATCAGAAAAAATTATTAAAAATTGCAAACAAATATCTTTAAACATAAATTCTAAAATATTTAAATCAAATTTAGCCAATTCAATTTAACCATACATAAAATGGATCATAGACTTCCCTGGTGGTTCAGATGCTAAAGAATCTGCCTGCAATGCAGGAGACCCTGGTTCAATCTGTGAGTCAGAAGATCCCCTAGAGAAGGGAATAGCAACCCACTCGAGAAATTCTTGCCTGGTCATGAAGAGTTGGACACAACTGAGTGACTAACAGTCAGAAGAGTAGGCAAGAAAACACAGAAAAACTATACAAAAGAGACCCATTGACCTGGATAACTACAATGGTGTGATCGCTCGCCTAGAGCCAGACATCTGGAATGCAAAGTCAGTTCAGTTCAGTCGCTCAGTCGTCTCCGACGCTCTGCGACCCCATGAACCACAGCACGCCAGACCTCCCTGTCCATCACCAACTCCCGGAGTTCACTCAAACTCACCTCCATTGAGTCGGTGATGCCATCCAGAAATCTCATTCTCTGTTGTCCCCTTCTCCTCCCACCCCCAACCTTTCCCAGCATCAGAGTCTTTTCCAGTGAGTCAACTTGTCGCATGAGGTGGCCAAAGTATTGCAGTTTCAGCTTTCGCATCCTTTAGAATGGACTGGTTGCATCTCCTTGAAGTCCAAGGGACTCTCAAGAGTCTTCTCTAGCACCACAGTTCAAAAGCATCAATTCTTCAGCGATCAGCTTTCTTCACAGTCCAACTCTCACATCCATACATGACAATGGGAAAAACCATAGCCTTGACTAGACGGACCTTGGTTGGCAAAGTAATGTCTCTGCTTTTTAATATACTGTCTAGGTTGGTCATAACTTTCCTTCCAAGGAGTAAGCGTCTTTTAATTTCATGGTTGCAATCAGCATCTGCAGTGATTTTGGAGCCCAAAAAAATAAAGTCTGACACTGTTTCCACTGTTTTTCCATCTATTTCCCATGAAGTGATGGGACCAGATGCCATGATCTTTGTTTTCTGAATGTTGAGCTTCAAGCCAACCTTATCACTCTCCTCTTTCACTTTCATTAAGAGGCTTTTGAGTTCCTCTTCACTTTCTGCCATAAGGGTGCTGTCATCTGCATATCTGAGGTTACTGATATTTCTCCTGGCAATCTTGATTCCAGCTTGTGCTTCTTCCAGCCCAGCATTCCTCATGATGTACTCTGCGTAGAAGTTAAATAAGCAGGGTGACAATATACAACCTTGACGTACTCCTTTTCCTATTTGGAACCAGCCTATTGTTCCATGTACAGTTCTGACTGTTGCTTCCTTACATGCATACAGGTTTCTCAAGAGGCAGGTCAGGTGGTCTGGTATTCCCATCTCTTTCAGAATGTTCCACAGTTTATTGTGATCCACACAGTCAAAGGCTTTGGCATAGTCAATGAAGCAGAAATAGATGTTTTTCTGGAACTCTCTTGCTTTCTCCATGATCCAGCGGATGTTGGCAATTTGATCTCTGGTGCCTCTGCCTTTTCTAAAACCTGCTTGAACATCTGGGAGTTCACAGTTCACATATTGCTGAAGCCTGGCTTGGAGAATTTTGAGCATGACTTTACTGCAGAATGCAAAGTCAAGTGGGCCTCAAAGCTAGTGGAGGTGATGGAATTCCAGCTGAGCTATTTCAAATCCTAAAAGATGATGCTGTTTATTTGCTGCATTCAATATGCCAACAACTTTGGAAGATTCAGCAGTGGCCACAGGACTGGAAAATGTCAGTTTTCATTATTCCAAAGAAAGGCAATGACAAAGAATGTTCAAACTACCACATAACTGGACTTATTTCACATGTTAGCAAAGTAATGCTCATAATTCACCAAGCAAGTATTCAACAGTATGTGAACTGAAAACTTCCAGATGTTCAAGCTGGATTTAGAAAAGGCAGAAGAACCAGAGGTCAAATTGCCAACATCCGCTGGATCACAGAAAAAGCAAGGGAATTTCAAAATCATCTACTTCTGCTTTATTGACTACACTGAAGTCTTTGTGTGGATCACAACAAACTGGAAAAATTCTTAAAAAGATGAGAATACCAGACCACCTTACCTGTCTCCTGAGAAACCTGTATGCAGGTTAAGAAGCAAGTTAGAACCAGACATAGAACAACCAACTGATTCAAAATTGGGAAAGGCTGTCAAGGCTGTATTCTGTCACCCTCCTTATTTAACTTATATACAGAGTACGTCATGTGGAATGTCGGGCTGGATGAAGCACAGGCTAGAATCAAGATTACCGAAAGAAATATCAGTAACCTCAGATATGCAGATGACACCACCCTTTGGAAGAAAGCGAAGAGGAACTAAAAAAACCTCTTGATGAAGGTGAAAGAAAAGAGTGAAAAAGCTGGTTAAAACTCAACATTCATAAAAAGAAAACCATCTCATCTGGTCCCATCACTTCATGGCAAATAGATGGGGAAACAATGCAAACAGTTACAGACTTTATTTTCTTGGGTTCCAAAATCTCTATGGATGGTGACTACAGCCATGAAATTAAAAGACGCTAGCTGCAGTCCATGGGGTCACTATGGGTTGAACACGACTGAGCGACTTCACTTTCACTTTTCACTTTTACACATTGGAGAAGGAAATGGCAACCCACTCCGGTGTTCTTGCCTGGAGAATCCCAGGGATGGGGGAGCCTGGTGGGCTTCCATCTATGGGGTCACACAGAGTCGGACACGACTGAAGTGACTTAGCAGCAGCAGCAGCAGCAGCTGCTTGGAAGAAAAGCTATGATAAACCTAGACAGCATGTTAAAAAGCAGAGACATTACAAACAAAAGTCCGTTTGATCAACAGTCCAAGAGGAGAAGGGGGCAACAGAGGATGAAATGGTTGGATGGCATCACTGACGCAATGGATGTGAGTTTGAGCAAGCTCCAAGAGATGGTGAAAGACAGGGAAAACTGGCGTGCAATGGTCCATGGGCTAACAAAGAGGCAGACATGATGGAGCGTCTGAACAAAAATGGATTGTACATCATAACCAAGTTGAATTATCCTGGGAAAGCAAGGATAGTTTAACATTCAAAAATCAATCATTGCAATTCCCTCTATTTAAAAAGTAAAACATGAAAAACTATAACCATTCAATAGTTTCAGGAAATAGCCTTTATCAAAATTCAACATCCAATTATGTTTTTTTTTAATTTTACCAAACTCCACATACATGCATACAACTTTCACCTCTCTTCAGCTCAGTTCAGTTCAGTCACTCAGTCGTGTCCGACTCTTTGCGACCCCATGAATCACAGCATGCCAGGCCTCCCTGTCCATCACCAACTCCTGGAGTTCACTCAAACTCATGTCCATCGAGTCAGTGATGCCATCCAGCCATCTCATTCTCTGTCGTCCCCTTCTCTTCCTGCCCCCAATCCCTCCCACCATCTCTTGCTGCTGCTGCTGCTGCTGCTAAGTTGCTTCAGTCATGTCCGACTCTGTGCGACCCCATAGACGGCAGCCCACCAGGCTCCCCCATCCCTGGGATTCTCTAGGCAAGAACACTGGAGTGGGTTGCCATTTCCTTCTCCAGTGCATGCAAGTGAAAAGTGAAAGTGAAGTCTCTCAGTCGTGTCCAACTCTTCACGACCCCATGGACTGCAGCCTACCAGGCTCCTCCATCCATGGGATTTTCCAGGCAAGAGTACTGGAGTGGGTTGCCATTGCCTTCTCCCCACCATCTCTTAGAGGTGACTAACATCATTAACTAAGCAATAATATCCATTGCCACCATTTGTAGAGAAAATTGTGGTAGAGATACTCATCTGGTCAGTAAAGGAAGAGAAAAATAAAAGCATATATATTGAAAATAAATAAGCAGCATACCTTAATTGGGAGATAACATGAGGATCAACCCCAAAATCTTAAGAAATCTTCAGAAAAAAGCTGTGGGAAATAGTTGAATTTAGCAATATCACAGTAAAAGAGGTCAATATGCAAACTATATACAATATACAACTGAAATTGAAATGAAAATATACATGTCAAATAGTATCAACATATGAAATTCTTAAGGATAAATCTTAATAATAAATATTCATGACCAAGATTATAATTCATTGCTGCTGCTGCTGCTAAGTCGCTTCAGTCATGTCAGACTCTGTGCGACCCCATAGATGGCAGCCAACCAGGCTCCGCCGTCCCTGGGATTCTCCAGGCAAGAACATTGGTTGCCATTTCCTTCTCCAATGTGTGAAAGTGAAAAGTGAAAGTGAAGTCACTCAGTCGTGTCCGACTAGTAGCGACCCCATGGACTGCAGCCTACCAGGCTCCTCTGTCCATGAGATTTTCTAGGCAAGAGTACTGGAGTGGCTTGCCATTGCCTTCTCCGAATTCATTGCTAATAGATATTAAATAAAATTAAACAAATAAGGAGAAATTCCCTATTCATGAATTGGAAGATCTAATAATCTTAAGAGGTCAGTTATCTCCAAGGTTATCTATAAATTCAATGCAAACCTAATTAATTCCCAGAAAGCTTTTCAAAAAACTTTGGCAAGCTAATTCTATAATTTATATGGAAATATAGAGAACCTAGATTAGTTACCAGTTAGTTATTTATGGCATCATGGATCATTCTAAAAACATCATGCTAATTGATGAGAACACTCATAAAGATGACATATGATTCCATTTTTATATAGTTCCAGAAAAGGAACAATTGCAGGTATGGAAAGCATATTAGTGGTTGGGAAAGATGAGGGTTGGGAGGTTAGGCCTGACAAAGGAGCATGAGTGAACCTCTGGAGAGATATGTTATGCTATGCTTAGTCACTCAGTCATGTCTGACTCTTTGCGACCCCATGGACTGTAGTCTGCCAGGCTCCTCTGTCCACAGGGATTCTCCAGGCAAGAATACCGGAGTGGGTTGCCATGCCTTCCTTCAGGGGATCTTCCCAGCCCAGGGAAGATTCTTGACCCTCATGCACTGCAGGCAGATTCTTGACCCTCTGAGCCACCAGGGAAACCCTCTGAAGAGATAGTACTGCTCTATATCATAGGTTTGTTGCTTAACCAAAAAGGAATTTGTCAGTTAACTTATACATGTAAAGTAAGTAAATTCACTTTTCACTTTCATGCATTGGAGAAGGAAATGGCAACCCACTCCAGTGTTCTTGCCTGGAGAATCCCAGGGACAGGGGAGCCTGGTGTGCTGCGGCCTATGGGGTCTCACAGAGTCCAACACGACTGAAGTGACTTAGCAGCAGCAGTATAAATAAAGCAGATTAAAAATAATTTGATTAAAGATTTGAGGAAACCAACACAACATTGTAAAGCAATTATCATCCAATTAAATATAAATAATTTTTTTAATTTGAGGAAATCAATTTGATGTATTAAGAATATGGCATGGAAGAGATTTGAAAAGACAAGTTTACCTTAATGTTTCCTAAAAATGTATGACCCTGGTTAGATGAATAAGTGAAAGAATGGATAAATTACAAGGAAGGGACAACTGAGGATATGTAAACTGAGTAGGCGCAAGAGTGATTTCTTCAAAATTAGAAGGCAAAAAATATTGTAGTTTTGTTGTGGTCACACTTTGGAGTTACATAAAAAGACATCTTTTAGAAATGTGTGTGCAATTGTGTGTATGAGAGAACTAGAAATGCAATTTTATTAACAAATCAACAGATTCAAGCAAATTCATTAGTTTTGCTTAGATGAAGCTGAGACAGGGAATTTTGTTTCATTATGACCAAAATTTCTAATACTAAAATAGTACAGAATAGCAAAATATCATATGGGGAAAAACAGTTTCCTAAAGTATCAACTTCACTGCATTTATATTAAAATGGTACTGATATTAATAAAACATCTCTCAGAAATCTAATGTTTTCCAAATATTGACCCTGAGGACAAAGCCTCCATATGACAAGCAAGGCCAGAAATAGCTAAATGCAATAAAAAAATTGGAAGATCATTTAGATGTGATTCTTTCCAAGAAGTGGAAGTGTTAGTCACTCATTCGTGTCTGACTCTTTGGACCCAGTCCATTTGCGACCCAATGGACTATAGCCCACCAGGCTCCACTGTCCACGGAATTCTCCAGGCAAGGTTACTGGGGTGGGTAACCATTCCCTTCTCCAGGGAATCTTCCCAACCCAGGGATTAAACCTGTATCTCTTGCATCTCCTGCATGGCAGGCAGATTTTTTACCTGCTAAGCATTGGAGAAGCCCATGGATTTTTTCCCAAACTTCAGATTATCTCCCTCCACTCCTTTTACAGACTATAAAATGAAAATTTAGAAATGTGTATTCCCTTACCTACCTCACAGTGTGACACTTACTGTTTAGTGAGCCCAAAGTGGTTTTTTACCAATTTTTTTTCTACCAAAGTTGTACTGCCTCTTATGTTCATCAAAACAGGATTCAACTGGGAATAGGTAATGCTAAGATTACAAAAAATACCTCTAAGCATCTCCTGGGAAATCACAAACTTACTTCTCAGATTTAGAGCAGTCCCTGGGGGCATATATGTAGTTTTCTGTCAAATGCAACAAGTCTTTCACCAGTCAAATTATACCTACCTCACATATTTTCAAAGTTAAAAAATCATGGATCCTAGCAATGACTGACAACAAAAAATGGAGCATAAAACACACCCAAGACCAATACTGAAACAAGATGTTGAGGGACTGAAAAGCCATGATTGCAAGCTATAGATGATAGACATGTGGTAGTCTTTCAACACAGTGTTAAATGATAGATAATTTATTTGAGCAAAAAACTCTTTTTACAGGAATAACCAAATTGTTATCTAATAATCATTGACGTGTTGATACCATACAAAACAGGTATGTTGTGCCCTTTAAAAGAAGAAACATAATATTTCAAGCAAATTCAGAACATATCATAAATTTAATCACTCCATAAAATATTTACATAATGATATAGTGCAAAGAAGGGAAGATGGTTTGCAAAATATAGTACAATTCATGTATTTGTCTTGGAAAAAAATATCTTCACTTAGCCCTTTTCTGTAACTGAGTTTGAATGCAAAGTAAGACATTCTTAATAAATACTTTATGTCCTTCAGAATGTTTTAGTGATGATTTCTGTGGTCTTAGGAGGAAACTATATAAAATGCATTTTCTAGGATGAATTACTTTCATTGTTTTGGTTATCCAGGACATTTTGGTAAATTAATGAAATTTAAAGAAAAGAATGTGTTCAAAACTAGTCCTCTCATGTAGTATATACTTTTTAAGTGTTATTCATAATCTTTGTACTGTTTCTAAAAGAATATAATCTTATAAATTTAAAGATAAAATGTAGAAATGAAATTTACCAAAATCATCATAGAGAGGTGGGATTCTGAATGAAGCCTCTCCTAGTTATGATACACTAATGTCCTAGAGCAGTGTCAGAGAGCATCTCTTTGGGGTGAGCATTTCTCTTTTATGGGAAAGTGTTTCATGATGTATAATTCTCTGTCAACTTGCCTAGGCTGTGGTACCCAGATATTTAACCAAACACTGCTCTCAATATTGCTGTAAGGGTGTTTTTTAATATGAGATTAACATTTAAATTAGTAGACTTTGAGTAAAGTGGATTACTCTTCACAAAATGTGAATGGACCAATCAATTGAAGACCTTAAGAGAAAAAACACCAGTGCTCCCAAAGAGAGAATTCTGCCTGTAGTCCACATATAAAAATTAAGCTACTGAAAATCTCTTTGAAACTGATTTGTATAAAGGCACAGAAATTATAAATTCCCTTAAAATGTACGAATTAATTGGTCAATATAAAATTTAAATGCTTATGAAGTTACCTGTTTGAGTTATTCTAATCCAGTGATTCTTTGGCAAAATTTCGTTTATGCATAAATATTTCTCTGGCAATACATATTTAGATGAGAAAGTACTTCAGATTTGCAGCGCCAAAAGAATTTCATGGACTCTGTACATGTGATAAAACGTTCAAAGAGGATAGATTTCACTAACGCGAATGCCATTATAAAAGTTGACCCATAATATATTATACTTGGGTGTAAAATTATGTGAATGTGAAATAAAAAGTGTCTTAATGTAAATATGATGGTGTATAGGAGGTTCAGCCTATATGAAAAAATAAAATATCCACGCACAATATTCTTGACATAACCTGTTTCATCCCTTTTCCAGCCCTGTCTACGCTCTATTAAAGCCACCACACTTCCACCAGTAAACACAGTCCCTGGACAACATTCTCTATTAAAGACCAAATCATCTTACATTGAAAATCTTCTGCCTTATTACTAAGGCCTGGCTATTTTTGTGCCCAATTCTAAATCTAGATAGTGGATATTTCTTTCTTTCTTTTTCTTTTTCCCCCTTTATGAGAGCAAAATGATTTTATTTTAGAAAATTGTGTCATTGAGAGTAATACTGGTAAGTCAGTAAGTTCAAATATAACATTCTTGTACTACAGAAACAAAAGACCCTTGAAGATTCTACTAAAATCTTCCCCTTGAAGAGTTACTATATGGTCAACAGCTAGGTCTTAGGTCTAACTTTAGGCCATGGACTTCTACCAGTATTTGAATCTTGAGTTCAGAGATGCAGAAATGTTAGAAATAATTGAAGACTATTCATTTTCTGGTGGTATATTGAGATCATGGTGTCCCTGCTCTGTTCCCTATTAGGAATTCCTATACTGAATACCAGACCACCTGACCTGCCTCTTGAGAAACCTGTATGCAGGTCAGGAAGCAACAGTTAGAACTGGACATGGAACAACAGACTGGTTCCAAATAGGAAAAAGGAGTACCTCAAGGCTGTATATTGTCACCCTGCTTATTTACTCTTATATGCAGAGTACATCATGAGGAATGCTGGGCTGAAAGAAGCACAAGCTGGAATCAAGATTGCTGGGAGAAATATCAGTAACCTCAGCTATGCAAATGATACCACCCTTATGGCAGAAAGTGAAGAGGAACTAAAAAGCCTCTTGATGAAAGTGAAATAGGAGTGAAAAAGTTGGCTTGAAGCTCAACATTCAGAAAACGAAGATCATGGCATCTGGGCCCATCACTTCATGGGAAATAGATGGGGAAACAGTGGAAGCAGTGTCAGACTTTATTTTTTGGGGCTCCAAAATCACTGAAGATGCTGATTGCAGCCATGAAATTAAAAGACGCTTACTCCTTGGAAGGAAAGTTATGACCAACCTAGATAGCATATTAAAAAGTAGAGACAGTACTTTGCCAACAAAGGTCCGTCTAGTCAAGGCTCTGGTTTTTCCCGTGGTCATGTATGGATGTGAAAGTTGGACTGTGAAGAAAGCTGATCGCTGAAGAATTGATGCTTTTGAACTGTGGTGTTGGAGAAGACTCTTGAGAGTCCCTTGGACTGCAGGGAGATCCAACCAGTCCATTCTAGAGGAGATCAGTCTTGAGTGTTCATTGGAAGGACTGATGCTAAAGCTGAAACTGCAATACTTTCGCCACCTCATGTGACAAGTTGACTCACTGGAAAAGACTCTGATGCTTGGAGGGATTGGGGGCGGGAGGAGACGGGGACAACAGAGAATGAGATGGCTGGATCGCATTACTGACTCGATGGACATGAGTTTGAGTGAACTCCAGGAGTTGGTGATGGCCTGGTGTGCTGTGATTCATGGGGTCGCAAAGAGTCGGACACGACTGAGCGACTGAACTGAACTGATACTGAATACCCTAGACACGACTGAGCGACTGAACTGAACTGATACTGAATACCCTAGTCTTTCCATCAGTTTGGTAAGATACACAATAACTTTTCAATAGATTATCCAACTAACTAGTTTAGTACAGAATTTAAATTCACTGGAAAATAAACATGAATGATTTTATTATTTAACAATAACTGCCTCTTCTGATTACATTGTGCATAATCCATTTTCGCAATGGATTATAGGTCCCTTTTTTCAAAAGTTTGTAACCAGACTGTATTTAGACATTGAATACTCAATTCTATTCACTTTTAAAACTTTAATCGAAAACATAATTTAAAAATTGTCTCTTCTCTTCCTCCGAATGCAGGCTAGAGCTGTGGCCTTGGCTATTTGAAGTGGATAACACAAGGCATTGTGTGACTCTGTAATAATATCTCTTTTCTTGTTCTAGAAATCATCTTCTTTTCTGAAAGCAAAAGGTGGGAGAAAGATAGGAAAGTGCAGGTCTCCTAAAGTTACTACACTGTAGATAGTTTCTTGTGTACTTTATGAGTGCACATTTTTGTTTAGTCTGGTCTTGTCTGACCTTTGTATCTTCTATTGATATGGAGAGATGTGTACGTGTTGTGCTTCGGTTCTTTGAGGTAATAGTCAGATTCTCCTTTGTGACCTCTGAAGCTGAGAATCTCTCCAGAAGATCGCCTATTCTTCATTAGCCCTACCACTGGTACTTTTCCCCCCAGTGTCTCTCTGTGTTAAGATTACACTAATCGGACCAATAGCCAATCAGAGAGTTGGCTCTGTCCCTCTAACACCGAAGCTCCTACGTATTCGTGTTCATGGTAACTACCATAGAATCCCTTCATAGCCCCAAAGATTGAAAAGATTGCATGGAGGTTAATTCCATCTTCTTTCCATGTACATGGCATTGTGATTATGATGTTTAATTTTGTGTCAACTTGGTTGTGACATAAGTTATTAAGCATTATTTCTGGATGTGTCTGCAAGGGTGTTTCAGGTGAGACTGGTATTTGAGTAGCCAAATTGAGTGAAGCAGATTACCCTCCTCAGTATAGGGAACCTTCATTCAACCTATTGAGAGTCTGAATAGAACAAAAAAGAAGAGGTAGGAGAAATTCACTCTCTTCCAGACTGTTTACCTATGATTTCAATCTTCTTCTCACCGAGACTTACACTATTGTCCCTCCAGCTCTCAGAAATATACCACTGATTTTCCTAAATCTTCAGCTTGCAGGCCACAAGTCATGAGACTTCTCAGCCTCCACAAATGTGTGAGCCAAGTCCTTATAATAAATTGTATATGCATATATTTACTATTGGTTCTATTTCTCTGAAGAACTCTGACTAATCAATCATGATCTTATTATCTATCGTAATCTCCAGCACAAAAGTTGGCATCGATCTCCATTGTCAACTATGTGTTTAAACGTAAAGAGACATGTATTGAGCACGACCATTCTCCAAAATGCTGATGGAAGACTGAAAATGGCAAATATCCTAGATTCCAAGAACACTTTTATAGGATTATTCACACTATGCTCTGCTTCTGGGGTAAGTGAAGAAAAATTTAATAGTTGTGTGGTTCATCAGATAATCAGCCACAAGAGTGAGATGTCCATCTAAAAGACAACACTACTGTTTGACAGTGATTTTACTGATGCTCAACTTATATATCTTTAGGTAGGAAAATACCCTTCTGAGTAGGAAAGAAAATACCTTTTCAACAGAAGCTCTTCACTTCTCTCAAAATTACCTATGTGCTTCCCTCTCATGTGTGTGTGCTTACTCAGTTATGTCTGATTCTTCTCAGCTCATATTAGTTGGGCTGCAGGAAACCAAAACATGGAAAATGCAGAAATTTAGCATTGGTTATCTGGCCAAGATGGGTTAGAAAGCAGAGAGATTTCTATTGAGTGGAATGAACAGATAAAATTTCTAATTAAGCTCATTTATGACATCCTGTCCCTATGAAGTATTAGGACACAGATGGAGGGCCTGGGTAATTTCATCCATTAAACAGTACAAAATGTATGAGAAATTCCAAGAAGGCAGGAAAGCGTTGTTTCAACAGATGATGTTAGTAACAGCTCAAGGTCAAATTTCTAGGTTCTCACATCAAAGCAAAGAGTGAAGTTCAGGAATTTTTATATGTTAAGAAATTCTGTGTAACCTTAAGGTTTCTTATAGCTTCTAGATTGCTAGGGAAAAAAAGCCTGGGATTGATTTTTGACATTGCTGAATTCTAATCACGGTAGAATTTACAGATTTGCCCTGTGTATGAAAGTTAGTACATTGATTGGGAAAGAAGGTGAGCCCAACAATTTAACAGAAACTATCTGAGAGGATTTAGAGTATTCATAGCATCCTAATCCCATACATCACACTAAAATATCTTTTATTCTTTCATTACCTGAGGAGGCACATTTTCTTCTCTTGTCCTATCTTTGCTTTCAACATGCCTTCCTCACAAAGCTTAATCTTTGCTAGCTTTTGATATAAAGTGAGAGGCATGTGACTCTTCCTTTATTAAACACTTCAAGGCAATTGTAGGATTATCAGTAGGCCTGATTTCAATGTTGTTGTATCTCAGGGAATAGGGAGACCCAAGGAGGAAGACAGAGATGGGGGAAACAGCCCAGCAATGCAGTAGTCAGAACATACACACTTATGAATTAAGTTTTATCTTGCTGCTGCTGCTAAGTCGCTTCAGCCGGGTCTGACTCTGTGCGACCCCATAGACGGCAGCCCACCAGGCTCCGCCATCCCTGGGATTCTCCAGGCAAGAAGTCCTTACTTGGGAGCTAAAACAACATCATTATAACAAATATAATAATGAAAAAGTTTGAAATATTTCTAAAATTAGCAAAAAGTGATGCAGAGATGTGAAGTGAGCAAATGCTGCTGGAATAGTAATGCTGATAGACTTGCTTAATGCAGTATTTCCACAAATCTTCAATTTGTAAAATAACAGTCTGCGAAGGACCATAAAAACTCTGTGATGAATTTGTCTAGTAACAGCAAGGAAGTTAAGCTATTGACTGAAAGGAAAGTTTTCATTCTCCATTGAAGTGTTTCTTATGCCTGAGAGGTCACTGACAGCAGTTCCTCGGTGGAGCCTGCAATGAACTCTTTGGGCATAACCACTTATGGTTTCCAGGGGTCTAGGGTGGGGGAGGGATAAACCAGAAGATTGGGATTGATACATACACACTTCTATAGAGACAGAAAAGTCCACAGAGCAACTAAGACCCAACACAGCCGAAAAATTAACTAATTAATTTTGAAAAAATAAAACGCCCATAGTTATATTTCAGAATTCCTTGGTTACGGAAATGTACTTCTCAGAAGTGTTAAAAGCAGTCTCAATAAATGTGGGCAAGGAGGAAGGATTGTAAATAGAGATCTAGTTTTTAGGGAGTACTCAGGGGATCTAGGGCTTCTCTGGCGGTCCAGATGGTAAAGAATCTGCCTGCAGTGTGGGAGACCTGGGTTCAATCCCTGGGTCGCGAGGATTCCCTGGAGAAGGGAATGGCAACCCAGTCCAGTATTCTTGCCCGGAGAATTCCGTGAACAGAGGAGCCTGGCAGGCTACAGTCCATGGGGTTGCAGACAGTCAGACTTGACTGAGTGACTAACATACACACACACACACACACACACACACAGGGAATCTAACTTATGCATGGAAGCTTATGTGAACTAAGAAGAAATAAATTAATGAACAATGTTTTGGAATACTTTAAATAAGCATCCATTCATGCTGTTGGCTGCCTGCTTCCAACTGCAGTTAAGCTATTCAATTATTTTCTATCTCCATTTAATGCATACCCATTAACTAGGGAACACTTCTATTTTCAGAATGATGTAAGCATTCCCTTTCATTTTATAGATGTATGTAACAATGTAGATTTTCCCTCATTTTTTTTCCCAATATGATCTGTCTTTTCATGGCTTTAGGTTTTTTCTACTTAGTACTAACTAATGTTTCATTGTTCTGATAGCCAGTTTATTAAGTCATTCATCTACTGAAAGCTATCTTCCATACTTCCGAGTTTTGGCAATTCATATGCAGGTTTTTGTGTGAACATAGATTTTTAACTTCTTTTAGTAAATAACAAGAAATGTGATTGCTGGATCATATGGTAAAAGTATGTTTAGTTTTTTTAAAAAACAGCCAAACTATGTCCACAATCTTCTGTAGCACTTTGAATTCCCATCAGCAATGAATGAGAGTTCTTGTTTGTTGCTTCATAGCCTCATATAATTTGGTATTGTCAGTGTTTCAGAATCTGATCAATATTATAGGTATATAGCAGAAGCTCATTTTTTTTTAATTTTCATTTCCCTGACAGTAGATGATGAGGAGCATCTTTTCATATGCTTATTTGCTATTTATTATGAGTTAATTTTTAAGCAGAGTGTAACAACCATGTCTCTTGAGAATCCCTTGGACTGCAAGGAGATCCAACCAGTCCATTCTAAAGGAGATCAATCCTGGGTGTTCATTGGAAGGACTGATGCTAAAGCTGAAACTCCAATACTTTGGCCACCTCATGCAAAGAGTTGACTCACTGGAAGAGACTCTGATGCTAGGAGGGACTGGGGGTGGGAGGAGAAGGGGACAACAGAGAATGAGATGGCTGGATGGCATCACCGACTCAGTGGACATGAGTTTGAGTGAACTCCAGGAGTTGGTGATGGACGGGGAGGCCTGGCGTGCTGTGATTCATTGGGTCACAAAGAGTCGAACACGACTGAGGGGCTGAACTGAACTGAACAACCATGTCTACCTTTGTTGCTTTGCATGTGTCCGTCCATTTGTTCCAGTACCATTTGCTGAAGAGATTTCTTTTGCTTGACTATACTGCTTTTGCTGTTCTGTCAAAGATTAACTGACTATATTTATGAGAATCGGTTAATGGGATCTT
Organism: Moschus berezovskii; assembly: GCF_049115385.1. Taxonomy (NCBI): domain Eukaryota; kingdom Metazoa; phylum Chordata; class Mammalia; order Artiodactyla; family Moschidae; genus Moschus; species Moschus berezovskii. The sequence continues at coordinate 97,838,053 of NC_142465.1, forward strand.
TATTCTGTTCCATTGATCTATTTGTCTTTTCTTTTGCCAGTCTAGATTACTGTTGCTTTACATTAAGTATTGAAGTCCAATAGCATCAAACCTTCAACTTTGTTCTTCATCAATATTGTGTTGGCTATTTTGGATCTTTTTCCCATTGCATTTAAACTTTAGAATAGTTTGTGAATATATATAAAATAAGCTACTGAGATTTTGGTTGGGTTTGCATTGAATATAGACCCAAGTTGGAAAAAACTAACATCTTGACAATACTGAATTTCCTATCCATGAAAATGGAATATCTTTCCATTTATTTAGTTCTTTGATTTCATTCATCAATATTTCGTAATTTTCTTCACATAGACCTTCCTATTCTTCATACATTTTATTTATTTTTTTCTTACCTTATCACATTATTAAGGAATTCCAGTATGATGTCAAGCAGGAGTGATGAGAGGGGACATCCTTGCCTTGTATCTGATCTTAGTGAAAAATAAAATGTAACAAGAAGAGGTTCTACTGACTATAAACTCAACGTTTGAATATAGATGAAACTTTGTGTAAAATGATCCAACACAGTGATGCCATCTTTCTCACCCTTAAATAGCATGGATTCGATATGTTAAAGAGAGCCAGTTATTTGTGTTTTAAGCAATAGCTATTAGTTATTTCATAAGCAAAACAAAAATTCTAAGAATCCAAAGTCCTATAGCAACTCAGTTTATTATTCCTTTAAATCATAATGCTTCAGGGATACCCAAGCATTGTCATGTTTCTTTGAGTAGAGTTTATGCAGTTGTTTAGAAGTTAATCCCATTTCCTAATGCCTAACAAAAGCCCCGGAAACAACTCTGCTTCCTTGCTGTCAGAAATCTGGTAGGCAGACTCGAAAAGCTGTATTCTTGGCATCTTGTTAGTTCACTGCATGTGCCATGCTCACTTCCTCAGTGCTAATCCATCAAAGCTCCAGTCTTTTATACATTCCATATACACCCCAGTAATCTGCATGCACTTGGTGGTGTTCAGGAACTCTCAGAATTGACTTACATTGTCATATTAACTACTTGTATCATAATATTTGCTCTTTTTTTTCAGTAGTTCTAAGATGCTGGGAGGAATTGGGGGCAGGAGGAGAAGGGGACGACAGAGGATGAGATGGCTGGATGGCATCACCAACTCGATGGACATGAGTTTAGGTGGACTCTGGGAGTTGGTGATGGACAGGGAGGTCTGGCGTGCTGTGATTCATAGGGTCACAAAGAGTCGGACACGACTGAGCGACTGAACTGAAGATTTTGCTTCAATGGAATAAAAAAAAAGAACTGAACAGAAGTTTCTGGTCAACATAATATTATCTCAGAATAGTAGATTTAAAAAGCACACAGAATGACTGCATTGTTTAAAAACTACACGCACACAAATATTCACACAAATGCACAGGAAAAAAGTCTTGGAGGATATAGACTGGAGGGCAGCAAATGTTTTTCTCTGAAGGGTCAGAGAGTAAATACTTCAGGCTTTGGAGACCATTGATTTGTCATGACAGTTCATCACTGCTATTGCCTGAGTGCAGACAGATACAATATGAACATAAATGAGCATGGCTGTGTTCCAAGAAGGCTTTATTTATGAGAAGTAAATTTTAAATTTCATATTACTTTCACATATAGAAAAATGTTATTTTAATTTCCCTGTGATTATTTTGGCCTATAAGTGGATTTAGTCAACTATGGTTATGGCCCAGATTTGGCCCACCATGTTTTTGTATGGGGTTCCCAGGTGGCTCAGTGGTAAAGAATATGCCTGCCAATACCAGAGATGCAAGAGATGTGTATTTGATCCTTGGGTCAGGAAGATCCCCTGGAGGAGGAAATGGCATCCCATTTGCCTGGAAAATTCCATGGATAAAGGAGCATAGCAGGCTACAGTCCTTGGGGCCACAAAGAGTCCGACATGACTGAGCACCTGACTATGCACACATAGCAAGAAGAAAGCTCTTAATGTCACAGTATCTGGTTTGCATATAAAATCTCTGGATTTATTATTTTTTTTCAGCTAAATTTACCCTTCTTTTGTTTAACTGTCCTTTGCCCTAACATACACAAGAAGGACATTATCACTCACAGATCATGCAAAACCTGATCTGCCACCATCTTTACTCAACTGGAAGAGGAAATTCTCAAGGCTCACATATGAACATGGAGTCCTATAGGAACACTGGGGCCAATAAATAATGAGCTCAGGGAAACTGGTACCTAAATGCATGTGAGAAAGAATTTCAAGTACATGCCTAGGAATGTCAGAGCTCAAGCTGTTTTCTATATTTGTGTTATAGGATAAATACAATAACTATTTTATCTTAGTCTTATTATGTGGCAGGAACTGTACTAAGTGGTTTTTTACCTCATTATGTAATTTAATCCTTACCAAATTTTATCAAGCAGGTGCTATGCAGTTCAGTTCAGTTCAGTCACTCAGTCATGTCCAATTCTCTGCAACCCCATGGGTCACAGCATGCCAGGCTTCCCTGTCCATCACGAACTCCCAGAGTTTACCCAAACTCATGTCCATCAAGTCAGATATGCCATTCAACCATCTCATCCTCTGTCATCCCCTTCTTCTCCTGCCCTCAAACTTTCCCAGCATCAGGGTCTTTTCCAGTGAGTCAGTTCTTTGCATCAGGTGTTCAAAGTATTGGAGTTTCAGCTTCAACGTCAGTCCTTATAATGAACAGCCAGGACTGATCTCTTTAAAATGGACTGGTTGAATCTCCTCGCTGTCCAAGGGATTCTCAAGAGTTGTCTCCAACACCACAGTTCAGAAGCATCGATTCTTCAGCGCTCAGATTTCTTCACAGTCCAAATCTCACATCCACACATGACTACTGGAAAAACCATAGCCTTGACTAGATGGACCTTTGTTGGCAAAGTTATGTCTCTGCTTTTTAATATGCTGTCTAGGTTGGTCATAGCTTTCTTTCCAAGGAGTAAGTGTCTTTTAATTTCATGGCTGCAGTCACCATCTGCAGTGATTTTGGAGCCCAAAAATATAAAGTCAGCCATTGTGGCCACTGTTTCTCCATCTATTTGCCATGAAGTGATGGGACCAGATGCCATGATCTTAGTTTTCTGAATGTTGAGCTTTAAGTCAACTTTTCACTCTCCTCCTTCACTTTCATCAAGAGACTCTTTAGTTTTTTCTTTCTGCCATAAGGGTAGTGTCATCTGCATATCTGAGGTTATTGATATTTCTCCCGGCAATCTTGATTCCAGCGTTTCTCATGATGTACTCTGCATATAAGTTAAATAAGCAGGGTGACAATATACAGCCTTGATGTACTCCTTTCCCAATTTGGAGACAGTCTGTTTTTCCATGTCCAGTTCTAACTGTTGCTTCCTGACCTGCATATAGGTTTCTCAAGAGGCAGGTCAGGTGGTCTGGTAGTCCCATCTCTTTCAGAATGTTCCACAGTATATTGTGATTCACACAGTCAAAGGCATTGGCATAGTTAATAAAGCAGAAGGAGATGTTTTTCTGTAACTCTTGCTTTTTCTATGATCCAATGGATATTGGTCATTTGATCTCTGGTTCCTCTGCCTTTTCTAAAATCAGCTTGAACATCTGGAAGTTCACGGTACACATATTGCTGAAGCCTGGCTTGGAGAATTTTGAGCATTACTTTACTAGCATGTGAGATGAGTGCAATTGTGCAGTAGTTTGAGCATTCTTTGGCATTGCCTTTCTTTGGTCTCAGAAAACTGACCTTCTCCACTCTTGTGGTCACTGCTGAGTTTTCCAAATTTTCTGGCATATTGAGTACAGCACTTTCACAGCATCATCTTTTAGTATTTGAAATATTTCAACTGGAATTCCATCATCTCCACTAGCTTTGTTCACAATGATGCTTCCTAAGGCCCACTTGACTTCACATTCCAGGATATCTGACTCTAGGTGAGTGATCACATTATCGTGATTATCTGGGTCATGATGATCTTTTTGTATAGTTCTTCTGTGTATTCTTGCCACCTCTTCTTAGTATCTTATGCTTCTGTTAGGTTCATACCATTTCTGTCCTTTACTGAGCCCATCTTTGCATGAAATTTTCCCTTGGTATCTCTAATAATCTTGAAGAGATCTCTAGTCTTTCCCATTCTGTTATTTTCCTCTATTTCTTTGCACTGATCACTGAGGAAGGCTCTTATCTCTCCTTACTATTCTTTGGAACTCTGCATTCAAATGGGTGTATCTTTCCTTCTCTCCTTTGCTTTTCACTTCTCTTCTTTTCACAGCCATTTGTAAGGCCTCCTCAGACAGTCATTTTGCTTTTTTTTTGCAATTTTTTTTCCTTAGGGATGGTCTTGATCTCTGTCTCCTGTACAGTGTCACTAACCTCCATCCATAGTTCATCAGGCACTGTGTCTATCAGATCTAGTCCCTTAAATCTATTTCTCACTTCCACTGTATAATTGTAAGGGATTTGATTTAGATCATAGCTGAATGGTCTAGTGTTTTCCCCCACTTTCTTCAATTTAAATCTGAATTTGGCAATAAGGAGTTCATGATCTGAGCCACAGTCAGCTCCTGGTCTTGTTTTTCCTGACTGTTTAGAGCTTCTCCACCTTTGGCTGAAAAGAATATAATCAATCTGATTTTCGTGTTGCCCATCTGGTGATGTCCATGTATAGAGTCTTCTCTTGTGTTGTTGGAAGAGGGTGTTTGCTATGACCAGTGCATTCTCTTTGCAAAACTCTATGAGCCTTTGCCCTGCTTCATTCTGTACCCCAAGGCCAAATTTGCCTGTTACTCCAGGTGTTTCTTGACTTCCTACTTTTGTATTCCAGTCTCCTATAATGAAAAAGACATCTTTTTTTGGGTATTAGTTCTAAAAGGTCTTGTAGGTCTTCATAGAACCATTCCACGTCAGCTTCTTCAGCGTTCCTGGTTGGGGCATAGACTTGGATTACCCTGATATTGAATGATTTGCCCTGGAAACGAACAGAGATCATTCTGTCATTTTTGAGATTGCATCCAAGTACTGCATTTCGGATTCTTTTGTTGACTATGATGGCTACTCCATTTCTTCTAAGGGATTCCTGCCCACAGTAGTAGATATAATGGTCATCTGAGTTAAATTCCCCCATTCCAGTCCATTTTAGTTCACTGATTCTTAGAATGTCGAGGTTCACTCTTGCCATCTCCTGTTTGACCACTTCCAATTTGCCTTGATTCATGGACCTAACATTCCAGGTTCCTATGCAATATTGCTCTTTACAGCATCAGACCTTGCTTCTATCATGTCACATCCACAACAGGCTGTTATTACAGATAAATAAATTAAAAGCTGAATCTTAAAAATGCTAAGAAATTTGTATTTCTACTGATAGAACACATGAATGCTTAACACGTCTGTCATGTGAAAACCCCCAGTTATAAACCAAGGGTTTGCAAACTTTTTCTGTGAAGGACCAGATGAGAAATAATTTAATTTTTGTGAGCTATATTGCCTCTCAAACAAGTATTCATAATGTACTGCAAGAGCAGTCAGAAGAATAGGTAAACAAATGGGTATGTCAGAGTTTCAATAAAGCTTTTTTATAAAGCAGACCATATCTTTCAGAAGTGGCCAGACCTGGCCTTAGGCAGTAGTTGCAAGCCTCTGCTAACATGTTATACGGCATGGACTTGATTTCAAATTACGTTGGTGGATGACTAAATTCTGTTCCAGAGTATAAGGAAATTAAATGCAAGATATTTTTTGATCCATTCACACCTATATATAACTTCTCCAAAAGGAGTCAAGCTCTACTGAGTCATTTTTCTTCAAAATGGATTAAACTGAAAAATCTTTTCCATGCACAATTTGACACAGTTTATCATAACAAAACTTCTGTTCTATATTTAGCTTCTTTCTGCCAAGGAGGTCAATCTCTTTAAAAACAGTATCTCATTAATCTTGCCTATAACCCTGTGAGGGTGCAAGATGACAAGTATTAAGACATGTTAAATCTTTTAGATTCATTTCCCAAGTTGAAAGAAGCTGAGGAACAAGTGTTGGCTGGGCTTCCCAGGTGGCCTTAGTGGTAAAGAACCTGCCCTGCCAATGCAGGAGACATAAGGGACTTAGGGTTCCCTCCCTGAGTTGGGAAGATCCTTTGGAGGAAATGATTTCAATCCACTCCAGTATTCTTGCCTGGAGAGTTCCATGGACAGAGCAGCCTGGTGGGCTGCAGTCCATAGGGTTGCAAATAGTTGGAAATGACAAGCGATTTAGCACACACGCATGTCCTCAGTTACCCAGTACCCTTAAAATATGTATTTTGAGTCTTTCAAGAAGTATGCTGTTCCTCAGATGGGTGTTTCTGGGAAAAGGAATCTAGCACCAGAAAATCCATTTTCCTAAAATGTCCTTATTTGGGGGTGTATCTCCTCCCACAAGGATTTGGTTTCCATAGAGTTTTTCATAATTTTTGTATTATCAAGATGCTCTCTTTTGCAAACCAGCTTTTTTTTCTTTTTTTCTTCTAGCTGATGACTATATTTCAGTTGTGGGAAAAGTAATCCAGAAAACTAAAATAATATCTTGGGTCTCTATGTAATATATAAAAATTCATATGTATGTATAGCCATTGTATATATTACACACACACATTAATGTATATATGTATATATGTGTGTGTGTGCCTAGTAGTAATATACAGAAGAAAATGGCAACCCACTCCAGTATTCTTGCCTGGAAAACCCCATGGACAGAGGAGCCTGGTGGGCTATAGTCCGTGGGGTCACAAAGAATTGGACATTACTAAGTAACTAACACACACACACAATAGTAAAACAGTGCCTGGTAATAATTTAGATATAAAATAAGGCAAGAAAATTACCTTTTGAGTCAACATGATAATCACCATAAATATGATGCTAAAATGATCCATCTTAATTTCTACCTTCTTCAGGCCATGCCCCTGCTCCTGTACCTAATAAGGAATCCATATTAATCCTTTTGAAATCCAGCTATTCTGACCTGGCATTTGAGCCTTCAGCAAGTCAACTAATGCCTGCACACCAAACTAAGAGCTGACACAGCCAAAATAATGACCCAGAGGGAGGATAAAGGGAGGAGGGAGGTGGGAGGGGGGTTCAGGAGGGGGAACTTATGTAAACCCGGGGCAAATTCATATCAATGTATGGCAAAACCAACCAATATAATATTGTAAAATAATTTGCCTCCAATAAAAAATAAATTAATTACATTAAAAATAAATAAATAAAATATGGAATTTACAATTTCCAAAGATATGTAGAAAGCAAGACAAATAAGTCAACCCAAAAGAATAAGGAAGGTTAGCTTCAAAGAAGAAGAGGTGTGATCAGAAGTGTAGAAGAACAAGAAAGGTGTGTTTTCCTGGAAGTCATGAACAGTTGTAAGAAGAATGGTTTCATAAGCATTGTTTATGGTTTTGAGAACTAAGAGATTATTGTGACGTATAGAAAAGGTATGAAGAGACCCAAGTTTCCAGGGTTCCAACATGAATAGATAAAAATGTGGAAGGATCAGGTGTAGGATACATTAATTTTTATTCTTTCATTCAACTAATGTTATTGAACATATATATGAAGTACATGATAGAATATAAAGGATGATAGAATGGCATATAAAAATGAACCATAGATGAATCCCGACATCAATGTGCATCAAAAAATGTGAATGTCCAACACTGTATCAAGGCCTGAACTAGGCACTGGGAATTCATAGGAGCACATAGCTTTCTTCAGTCACATATTCACTGAATCAAAAACATTCTGGTGTCCTAGAAGATATGAGAGACAAATAAAACAAGATCCTTATCTCAGTGGAGTTACATTCTCATAATGAAGCAGGCAAGTGGATAAAAACAATTAAGATTCAACACAATGCTCCAATTATAACATACAGGAAATGTTATGGGGCATAATAGGGGAATTAATTTTATTTTTCAAAGGATGATAAGTTTAAAAAATTCTGTTTGGAGTTCAAGCAGATGAAAAGAATATAAAATTATGGAATTATGAGCAATGAAGTATTAAAAGACTTTTTGTTTGTGTGTTTGTTTATAAGATGAAATGCTGCTGCTGCTGCTGCTGCTAAGTCGCTTCAGTCGTGCCCGACTCTGTGCGACCCCATAGACAGCTGCCTACCAGGCTTCTCCGTCCCTGGGATTCTCCAGGCAAGAACACTGGAGTGGGTTGCCATTTCCTTCTTCAATGCAAGAAAGTGAAAGTGAAGTAGCTCCGTCCTGTCGGCCTCTTCGCGACCCCATGAACTGTAGCCTACCATGCTCCTCCTTCCATGGAATTTTCCAGGCAAGAATACTGGAGGGGGCTGCCATTTCCTTCTCCATAAGATGAAATGATCTAAGCACAATTGGAAGCTCTGAGAATAGATCCAGAGGACACACCAGAGACCAGAAGAATTAAAGTTGTAAGTGAAGTAATTAATTCTTTAATATAAATTATCTGAGACTGATATGATCAGCTTTGAATTTAAATGTTTATAATTGTAATAATTATTAAAATTTGATTCTAAAGATATACTAATGAAACAATATATTTATGATTTACTTATTGTGTAAGAAAGCTCTGAACAACAGTCTAGATATCAAATTTGGATATTTAACCTTTTTAATAAATGGGGAATTTTGAGCTATCACATGGGGGCGCTGTCTCCCAGACAACAGTTTAGCGTCAATAGTGTCACCATTTTCATCTCTACAACAGAGCTTGTGTCATTATTTGAAAAGTGTACGCATTTTATTTCTATTCTTTCATAAAGGTGAGTTTTCAATAGAGAAGTGAAGGTAATGATACAAGTATAAAGCAAGTATTTCTTACAAAATTAAGAACATTGATTAAGAGTGATAAAAATCAACAGACTGAAAAAATGGGGACAATTTCTAACCTCAATTAGAAACTCTCCAAAATAAGGTTCATTAATTGGATATTTAATTATGAAGAATGAAGACAACATTTTAAAGTGTATGCATAATATCTGAAATGCATGATTGGTTAATATTTAAAAGGCAGGTGTTTAGGGAACTTTATAAAGCTTTTTAATTTTCTGGAAAAAAAATCTTTCCTCTACATGTAAATTTTCTCCTTCGTATATTAAATGTCTGTAAATGTATTCAGAATGCATTTGGCATCGACTTAAGGAAATGTTTTTATTGTATATTAATTGCTGTTTCCAAAAGTAATATTCCAAGGAACAATTGTTCCTTCAGTTTACAAATAGATGTACTGTAAAAGTGCTTTATTTTCAATTAAATTGAGAGAGTGTTGGGTTATTCCCAGCTGACAAGGATTTTTTTAAATGCAAGGCTGCTCAGGACTTTTACTATGCAAATATATGTTTATATTCTCCAAGAAGAGGGTGTGGTAAACAATGTTCCCCAAACTAATTGCACCACAGGCTCCTTTTTCTTTTTTCCATTATACACTGGTCAGCATCCACCAGAACATGGCTTGGAAGACCCTGCACATTCTTTGGTAGAATTCCTATGACCAGAATGATCCTCAACAGACAGAGAACTCATGATATTTAGAGATGAAGTAATCCTAGTTGTTGTTCAGTCATGTCAGACTCTTTGTGACCCCACGAACTGCAGCACGTCAGGCTTCCCTGTTCTTCACTGTCTCTGGCAGTTTGTTCAAACTCATGTCCATTGAGTCGGTGATGCTATCCAACCATCTTATGCTCTGTTGCCCCATTCTCCTCTTGCCCTCGATCTTCCCCAGCATGAGGGAATCCTTCCGTTCCGTCGCTCAGTTGTGTCCGACTCTTTGCGACCCCGTGGACTGTAGCCTACCAGGCTTCTCTGTCCATGGGATTCTCCAGGCAAGAATACTGGAGTGGGTTACCATTTCCTTCTCCAGGGGATCTTCCCGACCCAGGGATCGAACCCGGGTCTCCCGCATTGGAGGCAGATGCTTTAACCTCTGAGCCACCAGGGAAGCCCTCAGTCAGTTCAGTTCAGTTCAGTCGCTCAGTCGTGTCCGACTCTCCGCGACCCCATGAATCACAGCACGCCAGGCCTCCCTGTCCATCACCAACTCCCGGAGTACACTCATGTCCACAGAGTCGGTGATGCCATCCAGCCATCTCATTCTCCGTCGTCCCCTTCTCCTCCCGCCCCCAACCTTTCCCAGCATCAGAGTCTTTTCCAGTGAGTCAACTCGTCGCATGAGGTGGCCAAAGTATTGCAGTTTCAGCTTTAGCATCAGTACCTCCAATGAACATGCAGGATTGATCTCCTTTAGAATGGACTGGTTGGATCTCCTTGCAGTATAAGGGACTCTCAAGAGTCTTCTCCAACACCACAGTTCAAAAGCATCGATTCTTCGGCGATCAGCCTTCTTCACAGTCCAACTCTCACATCCATACATGACCACGGGAAAAACCATTGCCTTGACTAGACGGACCTTGGTTGGCAAAGAACCCTAGAGGCCACTTATTACAACCTCCATGCCAAGATCATCTCAGTAGCACTCCTGGCAGGTGGACATCCTGGTCTTATTTTAAATTTCTATTCCACGATACTACAGTCTGTCCATCCTACCTATTCTTAATAATTTCTTCCATTTTTAAGCCCATATATAACTCATTGGTCCCCACTCTGTTTGCTCCCTCCTCTTCCTGACAATTCCTCAAATATTTGAAGACCGCTTACATGTTCTCTACTACTTCCTCTCTTCTAGGTAAGCAGACCTGGTTCTTTTCAAAGTTAATTTTTATTAGAGCATAGTTATGTTACAATATTGTATGTTTTTACTGTACAGCAAAGTAAATCAGCTATATGAGTATATAATCCCCTCTTCTTTGGATTTCCTTCCCATCTTGGTCAGCACTGAGTAGAGTTCCCTGAGCTAAACAGTAAGTTCTCATTAGTCATCTATTTTATACATAGTATGAATCATGTATATATGTCAATCCCAGTCTCCAAATTTATCCTACACTCTCTGTCCCCACTTGGTAAGTAGATCTTGTTCTTACAAATCTACCATGAAGACATAATCAGACTCCTCCTTGCATCAGCTGCCCTTCCCTGTGTGCACTAGAACTGAACTGAACACAATTGTTCAACTCTTCCTACTGAAGTTTGGACATTCAGTGTTAATTCTTATCCAGGCTAAGTTTATTTTCATAGAAGTATTTTGTTTACTGCTATCAAACTTGCTTTTGGTTCAATTCAGTGCAGTTCAGTCGCTCAGTCGTGTCCGACTCTTTGTGACCCCATGTATCACAGCACACCAGGCTTCCCTGTCCATCACCAACTCCTGGAGTTCACTCAAACTCATGTCCATTGAATCGGTGATGCCATCCAGCCATCTCATTCTCTGTCGTCCCCGTCTCCTCCCGCCCCCAATCCTTCCCAGCATCAGAGTCTTTTCCAGTGAGTCAACTCGTCGCATGAGGTGGCCAAAGTATTGGAGTTTCAGCTCTAGCATTAGTCCTTCCAATGAACACCCAGGATTGATCTCCTTTAGGATGGACTGGTTGGATCTCCTTGCAGTCCAAGGGCCTTTCAAGAGTCTTCTCCAGAACCACAGTTCAAAAGCATCAATTCTTCAGCTATTAGCTTTCTTCACAGTCCAACTCTCACATCCATACATGACCACTGGAAAAACCATAGGAAAAGGTCAGTCTTCATTCCAATCCCAAAGAAAGGCAATGCCAAAGAATGCTCAAACTACCACACAATTGCACTATTCTCACACGCTAGTAAAGTCATGCTCAAAATCCTCCAAGCCAGTCTTCAGCAATATGTGAACCGTGAACTCCCAGATGTTCAAGCAGGTTTTAGAAAAGGCAGAGGCACCAGAGATCAAATTGCCAACATCTGCTGGATCATGGAGAAAGCAAGAGAGTTCCAGAAAAACATCTATTTCTGCTTCATTGACTATGCCAAAGCCTTTGACTGTGTGGATCACAATAAACTGTGGAACATTCTGAAAGACATGGGAATCCCACTTGACCTGCCTCTTGAGAAACCTGTATGCAGGTCAGGAAGCAACAGTCAGAACTGTACATGGAACAACAGACTGATTCCAAATAGGAAAAGGAGTACGTCAAGGCTATATATTGTCACCCTGCTTATTTAACTTATATGCAGAGAACATCATGAGGAACGCTGGGCTGGAAGAAGCACAAGCTGGAATCAAGATTGCTGGGAGAAATATCAATAACCTCAGATATGCAGATGACACCACCCTTATGGCAGAAAGTGAAGAGGAACTCAAAATCCTCTTGATTTAAGTGAAAGAGGAGAGTGAAAAGGTTGGCTTGAAGCTCAACATTCAGAAAACAAAGATCATGGCATCTGGTCCCATCACTTCATGGGAAATAGATGGGGAAACAGTGGAAGCTGTGTCAGACTTTATTTTTTTGGGCTCCAAAATCACTGTGGATGCTGATTGCAGCCATTAAATTAAAAGACGCTTACTCCTTGGAAGGAAAGTTATGACCAACCTAGATAGTATATTAAAAAGCAGAGACATTACTTTGCCAACCAAGGTCTGTCTAGTCAAGGCTGTGGTTTTTCCAGTGGTCATGCTTTTGGTTAAGGAAAAGTAAAAGATTTTCCTATCTGTGCTTACACAGTGAGATTTCTGCTGGTTTGTCGGTAATCCTTTCTCATTGTAGTCAAGGGAATCCCATTTTATAAATTGCCTTAAAATGCAACTTTTCATCCCTCTTCAATGACTGAATTATTTGTGAGTTGCAAAAAGACAGGCACATACATGTGTATATATGTATATCTAAAAAAGCTGGAGACTTCCCTGGAAGTCCAGTGGTTAAGACTCCATGCTTCCACTGCCGGGGCGATGGCAGAGATCGGGGCACATGTTCTATCCTTGGTTGGGGAAATAATATCAAGCATGTTATTTGGCCAAAAGAAAGGAAATGTCTTGATCAGAATGAAAATGAAAATACAACATGATATCAACTTAAAAATTATATAGGAAAAGTAACAAAACTACATAAATACAAAATTAAAAAGCTGATTTTTGCTGCTAAATTTTTTGCCAACTTTGTGCTTGTAAAACAAAAAGTATATATTTTACATATGCATAGGTATATACTTGTGTATATATATGCTTGTACATATATATGTATGTATACACATTTTGAATTCAAAAAGAAAGTTAAGAAATTTGTGGGAGAGGGTGAGGGTGGGATGATTTGAGAGAATGACATTGAAACATGTATGTTGTCATATGTGAAACGAATCAGCAGTTCAGGGTCAATGCATGTTACAGGATACTCAGGGCTGGTGTGCGGGGATGACCCAGAGGGAGGATAAAGGGAGGAGGGAGGTGAGGGGGGGTTCAGGAGGGGGAACTCATGTACACCTGGGGCGAATTCATGTCATGTATGGCAAAACCAACCAATATAATATTGTCAAATAAAAAAAAAATAAATTAAAAATTAAAAAAAAAGAAATAAATATTTAAATAAAGATGTTCCTATTGTTAAAACAGGACTCAAGTTCTAAATTTCAATTTGATTTTCCCTTTCTCTCTTGCCCCACCTAAAAGAAGTCTGAATTTTCATTCACTACTAGGAAAATTGTCAGAGCTGTCGATGGAAACTGTAGAGTGTTATTTATAAGACTTAAGGGATAAAAAAAAAAAAAATTACTTTAGGTGAGGGCTAACCTATTTGCAAAAGCTACAAAAATTTACTCAATATTATATCACCAAATAATTATTTCTTCTCTGTCCTTATAAATCTTCCTTGTGGAAGAAAAAAGAAAAGAGTTAATGAGATTGTGGTGTTGCAGGTGTAGTGCTGAAACAATGTAGGTAAATGTGCAGAGAAATTAGTTCTGAAGTGTGGGATAATTGTAGAAAGCCCTGGGCAAAAAACAAAACATAAATGTGCAGGAGTCATAGCACACAGTGTCTTCACTTGTCTTTGTTAGTGCAAGTGAAAAGGTTAATGCCGTTCAGTTCCATCAACACAAAGTGAAGAACTGTGGCACCTTTTGAATTCTAGAGTTACCCACAGTGCAACTGATTTAATTCCTGTGAGAATGTTACTATTTACAAGTTTTCTGGGAAAAATGGCTGTCAGTTAACCATGTGCTCCATTTACATTCTCCCCTTTTATTTGTTATAAAGAAATTGTTTTAAAAATCATTATCGCATGGAAAGATTTGATTTTTGCGTTATGTAAAGCTATCCTTTGATTGGAAGGGAAATTGTCAGATGCACGCCAGCCCAAGGCAATAACAGCTAGGCTCAAGTTCATCAAGTATTGCATTCTCCCGTGCATTCTTGAGATCTAAAACTGCAGGTACTCTTTGGCATTTTTGAGTTTTCTGCCCCAATATATTGCAGCCAGTGATTGCATTGTGAGCTCTCAATATCCTGGTATAACTTGCCCTTTTAAAGTATCAAAATACCAATATGTATAAGTTTGTGTGTGCATTTGCAATGTTATCTCAGACATCTAGCCATCAAGCAACATCTCTGTTCATCCTTCTTTCAGCTTTGTGTCCGTACACCCTTCCCCTTCGCTGAATGTCACCCACTCCATTCCCAAGCTCCTATTCACATACCCTCCTCATCCCTTGTTACTATTGGGTTCCTGTTACTACCATCCTCCGCATCCCCATGTTGCTCCTCTTCTCTCATTCAACCAAAGGTGGAGCTCAGAACTGGAAAGAAATTACCAAGGTGCTCTTAGAGATAAAGGGGGAGTCATACCAGAAATTAGGTGGAGGACAGTGTTATGCCCTTTCCAGGCTGATTGTTGTGAAATATACACTACCCCAGCTTTAAACCAGAGGCATTGGACCTGAATGTTTCATTAAAAAGGCTCTACAGGACTAGGACATGTTTGAAGTCGACTCTGACCAGCAACATCAGTGAGGTCATTCTGAGAACATCACTCAGTGGAGAAGAGTGAAGGCAAAAGAAGCAGCTATTCTGCTGGGGGTGGGGATGGGGCGTGAACTGGGGCACTGGGATTGACAAGTATACACTTTTGATATTATGTGTAATTGAGACAGGGCTTCCCAAGTGGCTCAGTGGTAAAGAATCTGCTTGCAAGGCAAGAGATGAGGGTTCAATCCCTTGGTTGGAAAGATCCCCTGGAAAAGAAAATGGCAAACCACTCCAGTATTCCTGATTAGGAATTCCCATGGGCAGGGGAACCTGGTGGGCTACAGTTCATGGGGTACCAAAAGAGTCAGACCCAACTTAGCGACTAAATAACAAAAACAATGATTATAAAATACATAACTAATGAGACCCTATTGTACAGCACAGAGCACAGTGCTCTGTGGTGTCCTAAATGGGAAGGAAATCCAAAAAAGAGGTGCTAAATGTGTATGTGTGCCTCTTGAGAAACCTGTATGCAGGTCAGGAAGCAACAGTTAGAACTGGACATGGAACAACAGACTGGTTCCAAATAGGAAAAGGAGTACGTCAAGGCTGTATATTGTCACCCTGCTTATTTAACTTCTATGCAGAGTACATTATGAGGAACGCTGGACTGGAAGAAGCACAAGCTGGAATCAAGATTGCTGGGTGAAATATCAATAACCTCAGATATGCAGATGACACCACCCCTATGGCAGAAAGTGAAGAGAAACTAAAAAGCCTCTTGATGAAAGTGAAAGAAGAGAGTGAAAAAGTTGGCTTGAAGTTCAACATTCAGAAAACTAAGATTATGGCATCTGGTCCCATCACTTCATGGCAAATAGATGGGGAAACAGTGGAAACAGTGTCAGACTTTATTTTTTTGGGCTCCAAAATCACTGAAGATGCTGATTGCAGCCATGAAATTAAAAGACGCTTACTCCTTGGAAGGAAAGTTATGACCAACATAGACAGCACATTAAAAAGCAGAGACATTACTTTGCCAACCAAGGTCCATCTAGTCAAAGCTATGGTTTTTCCCATGGTCATGTATGGATGTGAGAGTTGGACTGTGAAGAAAGCTGATCACTGAAGAATTGATGCTTTTGAACTGTGGTTCTGGAGAAGACTTTTGAGAGCCCCTTGGACTGCAAGGAGATCCAACCAGTCCATTCTAAAGAGATCAGCCCAGGGTGTTCATTGGAAGGACTGATGCTAAAGCTGAAATTCCAATACTTTGGTCACCTCATGCGATGAGTTGACTCACTGGAAAAGACTCTGATGCTGGGAGGGTTTGGGGAAAGGAGGAGAAGTGGATGACAGAGAATGAGATGGCTGGATTGCATCACCGACTCGATGGACATGAGTTTGAGTGAACTTTGGGAGTTGGTGATGGACAGGGAGGCCTGGCATGCTGTGATTCATGGGGTCGCAAAGAGTCGGACACGACTGAGCAACTGAACTGAACTGGACTGATAGCTGATTCACTTTGCTGTACAGTGGAGATTAACACAACATTGTAAAGCAAGTATACTCCAATAAAAATCAAGAAAAAGAAATGAAATAAGGCAGCATGTTCAGTATGTGCCAAATGTTTATATTGAAATAATAATGTATCTTTACCACACATTTTTATATCTTTATGTTGTTCCCTGAGGCTTTGTAATACATTTACACATTTTAAAATTAAAATTTATGTAACAATTTAGTTTCTTTATGTTTTAAGATTTATGAATTTTAAACACTTATAGAAAATAAATGTTATTCATTCTGTTATTTTGTTTTAATATCAATATGCAAAAATATCCCAGTATTGTCATTTGCTTTCATTTGTACTCATTAATTTCTAGACTGTTGTGTGGTCTCTGTTTGCAATAAATTTGATTTCCATTCTCATTATAATAGCCACCTAACTAACCACCAAATCTGGTCTCTTCTACATTTCTTGTTGATCTTTCTTTTACCAAATGATGTTTTAGTTCTTCTTGTCCATCCCTTTGAACATGTTATTCTGCTTCTCTCCAAATTTCTGCAATCTTCAATTGAAATGTAACCTTATATTAAAATATAGAGGTTATTAACCTATATTACCCTTTATGGTATTGCATTAGAAGTGCAGATTAATTACCAGGTATTTTCTTGGGGAAAGTGATGTCCAGAATGTATTTTTCTTCGTTAGTACGTAAAGACTCTTACAAGAAAATGGTATGTGCGTATATATGTGTCTAATTGTGTGTATATGTGTGTGTGCTCAGTCGTGTCCAACTCTTTGTGACCCCCAAGGACTGTAGCCCACCAGGCTTCTCTGTCCATGGAATTTTTCAGGCAAGATTATTGGAGTGGGTTCCCATTTCCTACTCCAAAGGATCTTTCTAAACCAGAGATCAAACCTGCATCTCTTATGCCTTCTGCATTGGCAGGCAGATTCTTTACCCTTGCACCACCTGGGAAGCCTGTGTATGTGTGTACATATATTTATATGTGCTGTTTTGTGCTTAGTCGCTCAGTCATGTCCAACTCTTTTCAATCCCATGGACTGTAGCCTGCCAAGCTCCTCTGTTCATGGGGATTATCCAGGCAAGAATGCTGGAGTGGGTTGCCATATCCTCCACCAGGGGGTCTTCCCAACCCAGGGATTGAACCCAGGCAAGTCTCCCTCATTGCAGGTGGATTCTTTACCATCTGAGTCACCAGGGAAGCCCAAGAATACTGGACTGGCTAGCCTATCCCTTCTCCAGGGGATCTTCCCAACCCAGGAATTGAACTGGGGTCTCCTGCATTGCAGGTGGATTCTTTACCAGCTGAGCTTCCAGGGAAGCCCATATGTGTGTGTGTGTGTGTATAGCTTTGATATTATATGTTAATATATATATTTATATCTTAATTCTAATATGCTATTTTGATATTTTTCATTATTAAATTTCTTTCTGTAATATTATGAGTATAGGGGCTTGTTTCATATAACAGCTATTCCCTTGAATGACAGAAGGAAAAATGTTCTGGAAAGTCGGTATTGCAAATGACTAGTGTTTATCGGAGAAGGCAATGGCAAGCCACTCCAGTACTATTGCCTAAAAAATCCCATGGATGGAGGAGCCTGGTAGGCTGTAGTCCATGGGGTCGCTAAGGGTCGGACACGACTGAGCGACTTCACTTTCACTTTTTACTTTCACACATTGGAGAAGGAAATGGCAACCCACTCCAGTGTTCTTGCCTGGAGAATCCCAGGGACGGGGGAGCCTGGTGGGCTTCCGTCTATGGGGTCACACAGAGTCGGACACGACTGAAGTGACTTAGCAGCAGCGGCAGTGTATTTATACTAGGATGCCATTATATGAGTCGTAGTTTAGATGTACTCTGACAAATGTATCATAAAAATTTTTGATGAAGAATTAATCAGTTGTAGCTCAGAGGCTGTCATCTAGAGGAAATCTCAACAGAATGTACTATTGTAGACCTATGTGTATATACTTGCTGATGAGAAAGAGAAAAACATGGGAGAGACGTGAAGGGTTGTTATTGTTTTATTTGCAACAAGAGACAACAAGATGAAACCTAGAAGATGTACCTTTCAGGCTCTGGGGGAATAGCATTTATCCCATATTCCCTTTAATGAACATCTTACCAGAATCGCCTTGGTACTTGGTCCACTCTTTTACATTCTTGAGCTCTGCCGATTCAGGCTTCCTTTAAACTTCTTCACAATTTCCTGTACTATAGGTGAGACAATATTTTAGAATTATTTACAGAAAAAGCAGAAACTAAAGTGGGTTGGCAAGAAAAACACTAAAAGAGTGGGGACTGTGATGAGATCACTTTTTCACACTTTCTCTGTAATTTTCAAATGGAATCTATTTATTCTGAAGTTTGAGAAGCCAGAAAATTCTCACTGGGGTTTCAATACCCTGGAGCATTGTTGGTGGTGCTTTCTAACAAGAATTCTGATTCAAGTGTGATTGAGAAACCTTGAAAGCCTCTTGTTCCATCATCAATATGATAAGAAATACTGAAGAGGCTTATTGGGATACTGTCTTAGAGACTCAGGAGGAGATGAAAGGAATAGTCTGGATCTTTATTACTATTAGAAACATTGGCTCAATTCCAGAAAAATAACAACCCAGTCAAAAAAATGGGCCAAAGAACTAAACAGACATTTCTCCAAAGAAGACATACAGATGACTAACAAACACATGAAAAGATGCTCAACATCACTCATTATCAGAGAAATGCAAATCAAAACCACAATGAGGTACCATCTCACGCCGGTCAGAATGGCTGCTATCAAAATGTCTACAAACAATAAATGCTGGAAAAGGTGCAGAGAAAAGGGAACCCTCTTACACTGTTGGTGGGAATGCAAACTAGTACAGCCACTATGGAGAACAGTGTGGAGATTCCTTAAAAAACTGGAAATAGAACTGCCATATGACCCAGCAATCCCACTGCTGGGTATACACACCAAGGAAACCAGAATTGGAAGAGACACATGTACCCCAAAGTTCATTGCAGCACTGTTTACAATAGCTAAGACATGGAAACAACCTAGATGTCCATCGCCAGATGAATGGATAAGAAGGCTGTGGTACATATACACAATGGTATATTACTCAGCCATTAAAAAGAATACATTTGAATCAGTTCTAATGAGGTGGATGGAAACTGGAGCCTACTATACAGAGTGAAGTAAATCAGAAAGAAAAACACCAATATAGGATATTAACACATATAAATGGAATTTAGAAAGATGGTAATGATGACCCTATATGCGAGACAGCAAAAGAGACATAGATGTAAAGAACAGACTTTTGGATGGACTCTGTGGGAGAAGGCGAGGGTGGGATGATTTGAGAGAATAGCACTGAACCATATATACTATCATATGTGAACTAGATCACCAGTCCAGGTTTGATGCATGAGACAGGGTTCTCAGGGCTAGTGCACTGGGATGACCCTGAGGGATGGGATGGGGAGGGAGGTGGGAGAGGTTATCAGGATGGGGAACACATGTACACTCATGGCTGATTCATGTCAATGTATGGCAAAAACCACTACAATATTTTAAAGTAATTAGCCTCCAATTAAAATAAATTAATTAATTTTTTAAAAATAAATTTTATGTTATTGAAAAATAAAGTCACATTTGATTTTTTTTCCCAAATGAATTAATAATATTCCAGCGGAAACTGACCTCCATTATTTGCAGTTTAACACCACATCATCTTCATGGTCAAGAGATAAGGTTCTAGAAGCATCTTTCTGGATTCACATCCCTGTGCCTCTACTTTCCAGTCATGGGGCCAATTACCTCTCTGAACCTCAGTTTTTTCATCTATTAACATATAATAGAGACAGAAATAGTTAACTACCTCTTAGGTCTATTGAAAGTCAACACCTATTGTGTGCTTATAAAAGGGTCTGGCATAGAATTAATTACACAAAGAATGTTCATCACAATTTTCTTCATTCAGTGATAACATATATTATCTCCCTATGGAATGGGCATAATAAGTGTTGGTACCACACTATAGCAGAAAGTAAAGAGGAACTAAAAAGCCTCTTGATGAAAGTGAAAGAGGAGAGTGAAAAGGTTGGCTTGAAGCTCAACATTCAGAAAACAAAGATCATGGCATCTGGTCCCATCACTTCATGGGAAATAGATGGAAAAACAGTGGAAACAGTGTCAGACTTTATTTTTGGGGGCTCCAAAATCACTGCAGATGCTGACTGCAGCCAGGAAATTAAAAGACGCTTACTCCTTGGAAGGAAAGTTATGACCAACCTAAATAGTATACTAAAAAGCGGAGACATTACTTTGCCAACCAAGGTCCGTCTAGTCAAGGCTATGGTTTGTCCCGTGGTCATATATGGATGTGAGAGTTGGACTGTGAAGAAAGCTGATCGCCAAAGAATTGATGCTTTTGAACTGTGGTGCTGGAGAAGACTCTTGAGAGTCCCTTGGACTGCAAGGAGATCCTACCAGTCCATTCTAAGGGAGATCAATCCTGGGTGTTCATTGGAAGGACTGATGCTAAAGCTGAAACTGCAATACTTTGGCCACCTCATGTGACGAGTTGACTCACTGGAAAAGACTCTGATGCTGGGAAAGATTGGGGGCGGAAGGAGATGGGGACGACAGAGAATGAGATGGCTGGATGGCATCACCAACTCGATGGACATGAGTTTGAGTGAACTTTGGGAGTTGGTGATGGACAGGGAGGCCTGGCGTGCTGTAATTCATGGGGTCGCAAAGAGTCGGACACGACTGAGCAACTGAACTGAACTGAACTGAACCACACTATAATCTCCAACAGGCAACTTCTCTGAAACTCAATTCATGTTTGGACAGGATTGGGATGGTGAAATAAAGGGAACATTCATTTCATTAGTATATTTTGAATATTAATATATAATCACTTTCTTCTAGATTATTTTAATGTTTTGAAACTTTTTTTCACAAGAATCTGGTCCATTTTTGAGATTAGGATACATTAAAGTTCACATTTATTTTGATTATGTGCATGTGGCCTAAGTCTCTAAGGTAAATATATTAATAGTCCTTTTGTCAAGTACCAAAGTTTAAGAGATTCACTTTTCAGATATGGAACATATATGATCCATCGTGAACGTAACTGGAACAAATACAGGACAGCAGCAGGTCAATCAGAGGATATCATGGAGAAATGGAGTCATGTCAATTCTGGGAGAATACAGAAGGAAAGTTTTAATAAAGAGTATCAGGTGCTCTTGAAGAGATACTGACAGGCTCAGGGAAACAAGGAAAGAAAAATGAAAGCTGGCTGACAGCAAGCTTGAACAAATAATGCTTAATGTGAAATTTTATTTTATTTTTTAATTATTTTAGAAATTTTGTTTTTTAATTAGTATTTTCCACCATTTTATATGAAAATTTCAAACACAAAGAAAAGTTGAAATAACAATGAAAACTATATCCCCATCAGTTAGACTTAACAATTGTTAATATTATCTTGTATTATTTATCTACCACAATATTTTTATGGGCTTTCCAGGTGGCTCAGTGGTAAAGAATCCACTTGCCTGTACAGGTGACACGGATTCTACCCTTGAGTTGGTAAGATATCCTGGAGGAGGAAATGGCAACCCACTCCAGTGTTCTTGCCTGGGAAATCCAATGGACGGAGAAGCCTTTTGAGCTACGGTCCATGGCATCCCAAAAGAGTCAGACACAACTTAGTGTCTAAAAAGCAACAACAGCAAAAATATTTGGCTGTACTTTTTTACTGGAGTATAGTTGCTTTACAATATTGTGTTAGTTTCTGCTGTACAGTGAAGTACTTTTAAAATTCCAAAACATTAATTTGCTTGTATGCCAAGCATTACATGCTAATCAGAGATTTTAAAGATCTTAACAACAGCAACAATGCAAAATTATTAATATACAATTCATACCTTGTCTAAATCTATACAGATGGTCTGAGGATGATGCAAAGAACTCCCTCCCTTACACTAGGTTGTCAGTCTTTTACTTGAGTCAACCTTCTTGAGACAGTAATGGATATTCATCAGTTTCCTTTCTATATTTTCATTGACCCCTCCTATGCAAAATGACATTTGCCCCCACACTCTTGAAATATCTGTCTCTCAAATCACTAGTGATTGCTTCATTACAAAATCAAGTCAGTGATCTTTTTTTCTTTCTCTTTTTGCCAATATTAAACCAAAGCTCAGCTGCACTAACAGTGGCCTTCTTAAAAATCCCTTTTCCCATTTCTATAACAATCATCTTTCTTGTTTCCCAATATTTCTGGCATCTGATCATTTTATCCTGATTTCTTCTGGGTCCTACTCTTCTGATCCAATGACACACTGATCTCTTTTTAGATACTTTCTTGAGTAATCTCATCTTCATTGATGGCATTCATCCTCCTATTCACTGAAAGCCTCAATTTTCTAGATCAGGGGTCAGCAAACTATCGCCTGTAGGCTGGATTTGGCTTGCCACTTGTTTTTGTAAATAAAGTTTTATTGGAACACAGCCATGTTTATTCGTTTTGTCTATGGATGCTTTCACCCTGAAAAGGCAAATTTAAATAGCTGCACTCAAAGCTAAAAATACTTACTGGTTGGCCCTTTCCCAAAGAAAGTCAACATCTGATCTAGCCTATAAGACATCAGTATTAATATATCTAATTATTTGAAGGAAATAACAAGCTTTTATGATAAAAGCAGCTAAATCCAGATATTAAAAGCTGACCCTCCCCTTTTATCCACTATTTCTCTTATTGGGAATCTATATTTGGCATAACTAGAAAGCTGATAGTAATTCTAGACTTTGCTCTTTCCTTCCCTCATATACTGATTACCAAGTTCGTATTTGTCTTCTCATCTCTTTATCCACAGTCATAATTCAGGATCTTAGCCCATGTTCCTCATGAATGTTAGTATAGATTCCACCAACAATTCCCTGTGTGTCACTCATTATTTCTCCAGGTAAAAGATACGGTCTTTATTATGACCTAAGATTTGAGGGAACTGAGCCCCATCCAAACTGTTTTGAGTGGATAACCTCAGTGTTTCAATGATTCAGGACTCTGATAACTGCCAACCACAGACTGAGGTTTTGGTACCAAGAGGTGTCGTTATGGTATTAAAGGGAAGTCCAGTGTCTGTCCTTGTGGTTGGGATTTGGTTGCAATGAAACATACTATCCTAGCCAATATAATCATAAATAATGCCTAAGTTAGAGAAGTCAACCACTTGGGAGGATAAGGAAAGCCTTTGCAGAAGATATGATATCTGAAATAAAGCTTAGAGATGAGGAAGAAATGATCATTGTCAGTAAGTGTGATACATTCTAGGCAAGGAAGTAGCCCACCTGAAGGCTAGGATGAAGGGAAGGATAATTTATTTTTTGGAAAATGGCGAACACTTCATTAGGACTTCCCCAGTGGCTCAGATGATAAAACATCTGCCTATAAAGTGGGATACCCAGGCTCAATCCCTGGGTCGGGATCTCTTGGAGAAGGAAATGGCAACCCACTCCAGTATTCTTGCCTGGAAAATCCCATGGATGGAGAAGCCTGATAGGCTACAGTCCATGGGGTCGCAAAGAGTCAGACACGACTGAGCAACTTCACTTTCACTTCACCTTCATTACTTTGGAGTAAGGGTTGGGTGGGCTATTTGCAAAAATGTAGGCAGAAAAGAAAATTTAAGCCGAGATGTGGAAGTCTGTTGCTATTTTTTTTTAACTCCATGTTGTGTGATTAGATTTCACAATAAAAATAATGAGGAGCCTAATTTTCAAACAAAAGAGAATCATACGATTGACATTTATAAAAGATATTTGTAGTGGCAGATTAAAGAGTACACATATTATAAACAAGAGAAAAAACATTCTTACAGACACATTTTAAGATTCCATTTTAGCAATTCTAGAAAAAGTTTCTTTTTTAAACTTAATGCTATGTCAGTAGGAGCAGATAGAGTCAAGAGCTAATTCTGAGATGAATCTACAGGACTTGTGATCTACTTGACTCAAAGTGGGTCAGGGCCAGAGGACAGGAAGAAAAGTAGGGGGATAAATACGATGGGTCTAGCAAAGCTAACAATGAGGTAATGGTGCTATTAACTAAGAAATTAACCTTCCACAAAATGAAGAAAATGTTTCAGAGGGTAAGAGAAAGAACTTCTTTGGGACTGTCTAAATTTGAAATGCCTTCCAATCAAGATGACCAACAAAAATGTCCAAGAGATAATTACTAGAGTGGAGTTTACAGTAGAAACAAGAATAAGGAAACATATCTACAAATTGAGTAATATAGAACAAACTTGAGGACAAACTTAACCATCCACTAGATTGATCTTGTTTCTGAATAATCTAAATTACATATTTATTTTTTGAGATAAAGCAATATTCTTAACAAATCTTCGGTCAAAATTCTAATCCATATATGTTTAACTGAATCACTTTGCTATACACCTGAAACTAATGCAACATTTTGAATCAAGTATATTCCAATACATTGTGAAACAACAACAAAAAAAATGTAAATACTAAGCTGTCGGAAGAGTAACATATGGAACATTGATTCACACCACTATATTATCTTGAACTATTTTACTGCTAGATTTAAGTTATTTAAAGAAGACTTTAAAAACCCAAAGCTCTAGGGAATAAAATATGACAGACAAGGAGAAAAAGAAACAAGAGAGACTATCAGGATATGTGAGTATGATACCACACCAAAATAGAGAGGTGGAGCATAGTCAGGAAAAGGAAAAGGATCAGGAAAATAAGGAAGAAGGTCAGAGAAGAGTGAAGAGGAAGAGCCTACTTGTTTCCCAGTTTGAACCAGTTGTATAAAGGTGTGTTCTTGCTTGGAGAATCCCAGGGACTGGGGAGCCTGGTGGGCTGCCGTCTCTGGGGTAACACAGAGTCGGACACAACTGAAGTGACTTAGCAGCAGCAGCAGCAGCAAGTATTCTCGTGTTATATGTTTTGTTTTCAATTTAATCATTGCTCCTTTTAAGGGGTTTCCTGGGTGATACAGCGGTAAAGAATGTTTGTGATTGCAGGAGAGATAGGAGACATGGGTTTGATCCCTGGGTTGGGAAGATCCCCTGGAGAAGGAAATGTCAGCCCACTCCAGTATTCTTGCCTGGGAAATGCCATGGACAGAGGAGCCCGGTGGGCTACAGTCCATGGGGTGGCAAAAAGTCAGACACGACTTAGCGACTGAGCACATACGCATGCCCTTTTAAAAAAGTCTTTGAATGACAACATATGATATACTTGAGTTTCAATTAAACGTTCAGAAATTGAAAACCAACAAGCTCAAGTCTCTTCATTATTCTTTCATTTTATGACTAAATACTAAAAGATAGACTTTTAGAAAGCAAATGTTCTTGGTAGCTTTAAATAATGCAAAAGGCTCTCCAAACATTGTCCGTAATACACAATTCTTTGTATTTTAGCTCCTTACAAATGCTTTAAAATCCCATCCATCCTAGACATGTTTTTCATAATAACTTTTTCTATATATACATTTTATTTATCCCTTAAAATTAGGAAAAGGCTTAGAGAGTAGCTGTTTGATTGTATCAGTCTGTTTCTGTTTCCTAAGTCCCTAACTGATATTTTAATGCTCAAATTATAAGACAATACTTTGTGATTTTATTTTGTAAAAACAAATTTTATTTCTACTCTCCAGGCCTTAAAATGCTTTCTCCATAGACATGAAAGAACTATTATAATAATATAAACAAGCATATATTTGACCCTTATTTTAGGTTACTCTGTAGAGAGGGGAACACCAAAGAAAAGAAATCTTATAAAGGAGAAAAGCAGAACAATATTAAGTAGAATAAAAATTCAATATTTTTGATTATTTTTTATTTCTATTTCTACAGCTTATTTATCAGCAGAAGTTTATTGAAGTCTTTTTAATTTGCTACATTAAAATTTATGAAAAATCTGTGATAAAGGATATAATTGTATATGTATATTGGTATTGTATATATACAGGATCTATGCATATACGTGTGTGCATTTGTTCAGTTGTCCAGTGGCAATAAGAAAAATAAATATCATTTCAGACTAGAAACATAAACTGTGATATATCCAATTTTATTGTTATTGGTAAACTATTACTTGTTGCAACAAATATATACAAGCAGTGCTTTTTTTCACTCTACTTTGCAATTGGTTTTTTTGGTGATAATAGTAATTTTAACACATTCCAGGAAACTGACATTTCTTTTAAATCATTAAAGATCATGTTACAATTATGCTGCTTTATTTTAGTGATGCTAAAGTGGTGCTGGAGAAGACTCTTGAGAGTCCCTTGGACTGCAAGGAGATCCAGCCAGTCCATTCTAAAGCAGATCAATCCTGGGTGTTCACTGGAAGGACTGATGCTAAAGCTGAAACTCCAATACTTTGGCCACCTCATGCGAAGAGTTGACTCACTGGAAAAGAGTCTAATGCTAGGAGGGATTGGGGGTGGGAGGAGACGGGGACGACAGAGAATGAGATGGCTGGATGGCATCACCAACTCGATGGACATGAGTTTGAGTGAACTCCGGGAGTTGGTGATGGACAGGGAGGCCTGGCGTGCTGTGATTAATGGGGTGTCAAAGAGTCGGACACGACTGAGCGACTGAACTGAACTGAACTGAACTGAAAGGGTACTTTTAAAATTCAGATTCTAACATCTATATGGAGATGTGTGTTACAATTGACATAATCAACTATCAACATTTTTTTCCTTAGTGATATATAAAATAATAGAGTATCTAAAAATGACATCAGATTAAAAAGAATGCTGTATTAGTATATTTCATATTTTTGAATATAGGGAAAACAATATGGTATAGTAATAGTTAACAGAATATCCCTCTTTCATTATCAGTAAATAGGACTTTAGCTGTGACTTTTTTCATCAAAGTTTGTCTGAATCTTGCAATTAAGTAATTAATTTCAAAAGATTTTGCCAAGGCAACAGTCATTTTATATAAGATTAGATAAAAATGCAGGGACAGGTCAGGTGAATAACAAGTCGTCTAAGATCATGACCCATGTCACCAGCAAAGCCATTTAGCCAATTTTGACTCAGTCCTAACCACCACACACCCACACGTGTTTTTGTTTTGCTTTTAGTTCTCTTTAGATACCGTACAGGTTTTACAAAGGTTTTTCTTTGCTCCTTTGATTTTTCTCTGCTTACGCTGCCAGCGGTAACTATGATAAGAAAAATATAAGAGCACAGGTAGTTGGTCTAGTCTTGTTAGAAATAAGAATGTCATTCAGTCCTACCCACAAATACATAGTGTAGATAAGTTTTCTAGGCTTTTGAGTAATTTTCCTTTCTCTGTTCTTAGGGTTTTCTCTAGGTATTACAATTTACTTTTTGGTAGAATCATTTTGATCTCAATTAGAGATTTGGGAGTATACATGGCATAATCTTGAGACCTCCTAAGGGAGGTAGGGAAGGCAGCTTCAAAGAATATTTCAGGGACCAAGAAATTTGTCTGCTGTTATTGTTAGTTGTTGAATGTGAAACTTGAAAAGAACATATGAGGCATTAACTTGTTTCCTCAATATATATCAAGTGAAGGAAAGAAAATTCTGATTACGCAAATGCCTCTAAATTAAAATTTGAGAGGGAATTCCATTCAAAAGAGCTTGAAGGAAAATATCCCAAACTGATGGTCGCGGAGAGTCGGACACGACTGAGCGACTGAACTGAACTGATGAAAAACAAATCGAAGTTTTATTTATTGCTTTGGAAATTTTTGTTCCACAAAGAACTTTATAAATGATATATTTATCTGAAAACAAACCTTGATATTTTTGCTTCTAAGTCACATTGTTGGAATTTTGTAGAAAAAATAGATGCATTGTTAATATATCAAAAGGCTTTCCAGGTGACAAAGGGGTAAAAATCTGCCTGCCAATGCAGGAGTTGCAGGAGACGTGGGTTCAATCCCTGTGTTGGGAAGATGCCCTGGTGTAGAAAATGGCAACCCACAGAGTATTCTTACCTGGAAAATTTCATGGACCACAGGAGCATGGACCACAGGATACAGTCCATGGGTTGCAAAGAGATGGACATGACTGAGCATGCACACACAAATATATCAAAAAGTGCTGTTAATAGAAAAGCCATAAATATGAAAAAAAAATAAGTAGCTAAAATTCGGTTTGCAAAAAATTAGAGTGTACTTTTTGTGGAAATATATGCCATGTAATATAAAAGTATTTATTTTACAATAAAATTGCATAGTAAGTCTTGAAACTTGTATTCTTTTGTCACTGCAAATTCTCTTTAAGTGAAAATTAATTCACCTCTGACTTCATTCTTGGAGAAGGAAATGGCAACCCACTCCAGTATTCTTGCCTGGGAAATCCCATGGATAGAGGCGCCTGGTGGGCTACAGTCCATGGGGCTGCAAAAGAGCCGGACACTACTTAGCGACTAAACAACAACTGGCTTCTCTTTTATCAGCTAAAAATATGATGCTGTTATACCCAGATGAGATTGCTCATTCCATGCCAACAGTAAAGCATGAGAAACTGAAAACAGCAGGGTAACATCTTATCTGTTATATGATATTAATAATACCTCTTCTGGGTGTTTTTTTTTTTTTAATGCAATTTGATAGATACTGAAGAAGCATTTAAGAGATTCAACTCAAGTATAATTGGCAGAAAGAATTGAGGTGGCAAAAGAACCAAGGCTAAGGAATATGAGGGGAAGAATCTTGATGGACCAATAAGCCTAGAGCCTTTAACACAGTACCCATGGATCAACTTATCTTGATTATTTTTCATGAAAGGAACACACATAAATGTTTGCAATGTCTGCACTGGTGGGATAGCTTTAATTTCATGGTACTCTTTATACAGAGACAAGCTCTTCAGAACACTCCAAATCTCTATAAATCAAAGCCAACGTCATGTTTCAGCTCAAGCTCAGCCTAATCTTTAAGAAAAGGCTCCCCACACTGTGCTCTGCTTCTCCTCTTAGCATCCTACCCTCAACAAAATGGTAAGAGTTCATCTGACAACAGGGTAAACAGATTATTGTGTTATTGCTGGCTGATTGCCGGAGTTATTTTGGAGCTTCATAATTCATTTAAAGAGATTTTTGACATTTATGAAATGACTTCTATAATCAACTGACAGTGCAATATCCTATAATTGTTCAATTAAAAATGACTACTAGTGCAGTCATTTATTAGTAGAATCAGATAATTGTCTTGCCACTAAAGAGTACTTCTCACTTTGCACATCAAATGAAAATGTTTGAGTATAAATCTGTGACACAGCAGCCAAAGTCCTGGGGATTTTCAAGTGCACATGTAATTATTACAGACCTCTGAAGTAAATATGGTTTAATGTGATAATCTTAAATGGATTTTGTGTGAGCCTTACAAAACACTTTTCTGTCTAAAACAGAGTATCTGTCATAATGGATGGGATTTCATTTTCTACCAGTAGGAAGTTCATGATATTCTTTCCAAATGTGTACTTAGAACATGTGTACTTAGAACAGAGAGTAGTATGCATTTCCCTCAATCCTCATTTATCTTTTTTTCTTCTCAGATGAAACTGATTACTGAAGTCAGAAACCAGGAATGGTTGCACTAAGCAATCATTTTCTTATGGCACAGTACCCTATTGGGTTAGCATTATGAAGCTCTGACTTCCGGATACATCCACAGACAGAAATGCAAATCCATAAAAATAGAACCACTTTCTCTCTCTTTCTGTCTCTCTCTCATACACACAGACACACACACACACAGACAAACACACTCACAATTTCAGATGCCGAATTTCTCTGAAAACACTTTGACTCACATTATCACAAACCATCTGTTAAGCTAAATCATAAATCAGTCTTTGATCAAATAATAATAAAAAAAACCCTTAGCACACTAAAAATGGAGAAGGTACGGATCTTATAAAGACCAATATAAAGAAAGAACTAAATGGACGAAACAGCCTCATCTCCCTGACAAATAAAGATTTCTTTATTTTTCTTTGAAAGTAGCTCCATGCTTCTTTGGACAAACTGGCTAAAACTCAAAATTTACATTCAAATAATGATAATTAAGGAAATTCAGAATGCACTCAACAGATGGAAGATGCTACTTCATTTGAGGTTGCTATAAAATAGAATTGAGGAGTGTCATTTCAAAGTTGCAACTTAATTTTCATTTTTAAGTAAATAATCTGATTCTGGTGTTTGTTTTTTTCCATTTTATTTGCAGGAAAATGTTTAAAAATTGCTGTCAGATTCAATCCCTGTCTCCCGCTTTCTTTCTAACACATCAGCGAGGAAAAAGCATTTGAATCCCAGCTGCTCTGGGCTTTTTGTTTTTGTTTCTCTTCAAAAAAATTTTTTTCAAGACCGTTTTTCTTCTTCTTGTATAGATTTTAGAAAGAGTTTTGATAAAGACAGTCCTGGCAGCTGGATGATAAATATTATTTTCTTAACCTGCCTGGCTTTGTCAGCCACCTGCGACTGCAGCCTGCCACACGTTGGAAGCAGCTCATTAACTTTCCCACAGCTTCCTGGGAGTTTTCCTTGTTTTCTTTCACCTTGGGTGTATGCTGCCTTCTCACTGAACGGTTAACTATCTGAGTGGGCCGAGCGGGCTTTGGCACCATGAGCGGAGCACGCTTCAGGCAGCTTCCCTGCTAAGGCTCAAAATCTCTCTTAAACACATTAAGCAGCCCATTTTGGATTGATAGTGCAGTAATTATTCTGCTTCACCCTAAAAACCATCCTGGGGTAATTGGCACAGAGGAAAATTACCCAGAGTCCTCCACCACCTGGTAGTTAAGGAACGAATCCAGGGAAAGATAAGTGAAGCAGGAAAAAAAATCGGCACTTATTTGATTTTAATCTCACCACTTTGCAAGCATTTAAATTGCCTTAATCAGGTGGTTGGCTTCCAGCCTAGCTGGTAATCTGTTATCAAATTTGAAACTAGATTTTTTAAAATGTCAGAGTAGGCTGAGAATTGAAGTCTATTAACAGTTATGAGTCTCCCTCCTAAACTTCCATAATCTATGTATTAATAATCCTTTCTACAAAGCTGTCAGATATTCCTTTATTACAAGATTCCATTAACAACATGGGTATAAAAGCAAGTGTTAATGATTTATTTTTTTATTTTTATTTTAAAGTTGAGGGAACACACAATGCTAACATTCTTAGCCCTAAAATCCATTTCTTTTTTGAAGCAATAGCTCGAGTCTATGGAATAACCTTGATAAATGTAATTGAATTTTTCTGATAAGATTAACTAGTGGTAATTGTGAATGGGGAGGTCTGACCCACTCCAAATGAGATGTATGACAAGCTGAAAATAATCAATTTTTCTTTTCTTTATTTGAGCCTAGATTTTTTAAATGGGAAGAGAAAATCAGGGCCTTGCAGGATGAAACATTTGTGTCTGAAATGTTTTTGTATACACTGCTTATCTCCCATCTCCTCAGTGTGTCTAATTGTGCTGAGCTTGGTTTAAAATGAGATCAACACATTCAAACCCCAGAAGGCTTAATTAAGGGAGGGACTTAATATGTACCAAAAAGGGGAATTTATTTTTTGACAAGTGTGGTATAAATTTTTACCTGCAACATCTTTGACTAAAAGCATCCCCAAATTGTTAAGCCCATTAAATTGCCTCTTTTCTTTTAGAGAGAGAGAAGGGGGAAAAAGAAGAAAATAATTTTACTTTGAAAATCTTAATTACTGTGATAGCAGGCTTGGGTTGTGCCTTTTTATGATTCCTATATGATTTGCATTTTGAGTTGAAGTTTTGTTCTTCACAGCACACAAGCCAGCAATCAGGAGCATATAGAAATGGCTTGATAGATTCCCCTTTTAAACATGCTTATAAAACATTTTGCCTATGTAGCTTTTTGTATTACACATTCCATGGGGTTTCTCACATACCAATCAAGAAAGCATATCTTTCTTAATTCACTTCCTCAGAAGTTTAAGAGCTTGGAAATGTATATTAAAACAGAACAAATAAAAATATTTCAAAAACTGTATTACTGCTATAAGAGTTTCATTTGAAAAGCAAAAAAGAAAAAAAATGCTGTCATTATTTTTACTCTTCTTTCAAGTTTTTTATCTGACCATAGAATTTTAGTGAGTAGCTTAGCTTACAATAGATGCTGTTCCAACAACTTGGACTCCTAGTCTCCTTCCTGTTTTCTAACTAGGTTCAGTCAAAGACTCTTTCAGAAACATAAAATCTAGTGACAATGAAATTAATCACAATCTACAAAAGAAAAGCTGCTGGCAGCCATACACTGAATAAAGCCAAATGTGAATTCAACTAGCTATCAACCTCAATTTATAGAATACTTACATATTATGTACATCTATATATATTTTAGCAAGACATGGTTAGTATTGACGTCTTTTTATTTATATGTGTACGGATTTCCTATTTTACCTCAAAAGTACTTTTATTACTGCTTTATAGCATATTAAAATCAGCTAAACATAATAAGCATAGCTTGCCTTTTTTGGAAGATTAAGTCTCATTAAAACCTGGTCAGTATAGATATGTAGTTAAATTTTATATATGCTGGTTGAAGCATTTCACTTTGAAAGTGAGGTAAGTTTTAACATATGCCTTTGCCAAAAGCAGGTTCCAATAAAAAATTTCAGTTCAGTTCAGTTCAGTCGCTCAGTCGTGTCCGACTCTCCGCGACCCCATGAATCACAGCACACCAGGCCTCCCTGTCCATCACCAACTCCCGGAGTACACTCAAACTCATGTCCACAGAGTTGGTGATGGCATCCAGCCATCTCATTCTCCGTCGTCCCCTTCTCCTCCCGCCCCCAACCTTTCCCAGCATCAGAGTCTTTTCCAGTGAGTCAACTCGTCACATGAGGTGGCCAAAGTATTGCAGATTCAGCTTTAGCATCAGTCCCTCCAATGAACACCCAGGATTGATCTCCTTTAGAATGGACTGGTTGGATCTCCTTGCAGTATAAGGGACTCTCAAGACTCTTCTCCAACACCACAGTTCAAAAGCATCAATTCTTCGGCGATCAGCTTTCTTCACAGTCCAACTCTCACATCCATACATGACCACGGGAAAAACCATTGCCTTGACTAGACGGACCTTGGTTGGCAAAGTAATGTCTCTGCTTTTTAATATACTATCAAGGTTGGTCATAAAAAATTTAGGGAGAGCTATAATGGATGTTTTGTTGCTTACATATAGGCATGTGGAGCCACCAACACCTTCAAAATAGAAAGAGGGTATTTGAGCTTTAAGAGAATGCTATAAGGAGAAAATACCTACTGAACCTAGTTAATTGATAAGGTTATGCTAAAATCTTAATGCAGCCACAAAATTAAAAGACACTTGCTCCTTGGAAGAAAAGCTATGACAAACGTAGACAGTGTATTAAAAAGCATAGACATTACTTTGCCAACAAAGGTCCATCTAGTCAAAGCTATGGTTTTTCCAGTAGTCATGTATGAATGTGAGAGTTGGACAATAAAGAAGGCTGAATGCCAAAGAATTTATGCTTTTCAACTGTGGTGTTGGAGAAGACTCTTGAGAGTCCCTTGTACTGCAAGGAGATCAAACCAGTCAGTCCGAAGTCCTGAATATTCATTGGAAGGACTGATGCTGTAGCTGAAACTCCGATACTTTGACTATCTGATACGAAGAACTGACTCACTGGAAAAGACCCTGATGCTGAGAAAGATTGAAGGTGGGAGGAGAAGGGGAGGACAGAGGGTGAGATGGTTGGATGGCATCACTGACTCAATGGACATGAGTTTGAGCAAGCTCCAGCAGTTGGTGATGGACAGGGAAGCCTGGCGTGTGCAGTCCATGGGGCTGCAAACAGTCGGAGACGACTGAAAGACTGAGAAACAACTCTGCTCATATTCATGGTGGTTCTGTTTCATCATAGCATGCAGTGTTCTCCAGCTGAAATCGTCCTTTCATATTGGCTTAGGAAGATCACCTGTTTTCTCTGGCCCTCTCATTTGACATCTTCCATACCTTGGGAATGACCTGCACTTCAGACAAGTTTCTCACTGACCACTACCCTAAGTCAGTATATCAAAATCAGCAGAATATTTAGAAGCGAAAGTTCTCTCTCACGTATGGATCTAGAGAAGTAAAAGCTATGTTAGATTATTTGTTCCTGCTTTTACTCTGAATTTCACTACTATTTTGAAGGGTATAAACATAGATTTACTGTAAAGAACAGAATACAAGATCTTTGATAAGAAGTTTACACAGTTGAAAACAAGATTGGGTCACAATCAGCATGTACTTTGAGTTACAGAATATACCTATGCAATCATCTTTTTTATCTTACATTTTATCTTTAATTTAAAAACAAGCACCTGTTAACAGAGAGCACTTGAAATTAATACCTAATAGAGATAAGGGGTCAGGATAAAGGGCAATCCAAGTAAGGATAATATTAGAACTCATTTCATTTAGGGGCAGTTATCTGTTATTGAACTAATATATTATGAATGACCACTGTGTGCCAAGCCTTCTTCTTAATCCTGGAGGTAAAAATAAAAATAATATATTGCCTTGATCCTTAAGGGATCAGCATCTTACTTGGGGAAATAGATAAGTGAGCTGCTGCTGCTGCTAAGTCACTTCAGTCATGTCCGACTCTGTGTGACCCCATAGATGGCAGCCCACCAGGCTCCCCTGTCCCTGGGATTCTCCAGGCAAGAACACTGGAGTGGGTTGCCATTTCCTTCTCCAATGCATGAAACTGAAAAGTGAAAGTGAAGTCGCTCAGTTGTGTCTGACTCTTAGCGACCCCATGGGCTGCAGCCTACCAGGGTCCTCCATCCATGGGATTTTCCAGGCAAGAGTACTGGAGTGGCTTGCCATTGCCTTCTCCAAGATAAGTGAGCAGATATAATTATAATACATCATGGTTAGTGCCACAATAAAGTATAAGGGAAGTTCTTTGAGAGACCAGCAAAGGGAGTTCAACTCTACCTGGAAAATGGAGGCTAGTTTGATAAAATTGATTACGTTATTTCTTGAATCAGAAGTAGACAATTGTATCCTATGGATTAAATAAGGTGCTTATTTCAAAAGAAATGTATGGAAATAAGGTCAAGGAGATCAATCCTGGATGTTCACTGGAGGGACTGATGCTAAAGCTGAAACTTCAATACTTTGGCCACCTCATGCGACGAGTTGACTCACTGGAAAAGACTCTGATGCTGGGAAAGATTGGGGGCAGGAGGAGAGGGGACGACAGAGAGTGAGATGGCTGGATGGCATCACCGACTCGATGGACATGAGTTTGAGTGAACTCCGGGAGTTGGTGATGGACAGGGAGGCCTGGCGTGCTGTGATTCATGGGGTTGCAAAGAGTCGGACACGACTGAGCGACTGAACTGAAATGAACTGAACTGAACTGAAGGTTAAAAGAATATGCCTATACTTACAGAATTTTGGTTTGGGCAACTCCCTTGTGACTAATTATAATAGTAACATCAAGAACTAACATTTATTACACACTTATTATGCACCAAGCAATGTTAAAAGTGCTTAATTGCATGAACTGTATCATTCCTCATAACAATCATAGATGTATCATTTTACTATTTACATTTTATATGTGAGGAACTCAAGACACTAATAGGCTACCTGTCTTGTTCAAGGTCAAGTCACAGAATTAGAAGGCAGAGAGAAAATATGAGCTTAACTAGTCTCACCCCAGAGCTCAATAAGGGAAGGTTTTTATTTTCAATAAAGTAGTTTATGATAGACCAATATTAAGCATTATCTTTTGAAACTTACTCTTTTCAAAATTTTTCTTCAAGATCTCAAATGTCTAAAATAGTAAGTAGCCTTCTGCCCAGAATGACTTCACTCTGTGTATTATGAAGTTAGCTGGTTCTAAGCTCCATAGCAATATATCCTTGAGAGCAAACAAGAACTGGCTTACTTTATTCCTCAGCTTTTGACAACCTTTATTATTTCATTTATCTGCTATTCATAGTGAGATGTAAACATCTTACTTCCCAGTATGATCCTCATATCAACAGTGGGTCAGTTTAAAATATTGGGAATCAATATGTGATAAAACATCAGCCAGTACTAAAAAAGGCAGGCCCAGAGAAAATTCACTGAATGTCAAATACAAAATAAACATCAACAGTTAAAAATGTAATTAGATAATAAATAAAAGTGGGGAATTAAAAAAAAAATTCTTAACCCAAAAACCAATTTGACAAGTAAGATATACCTGTATTAAACACAAAACTGCTTCCAATTCAGGGAGCAATGAATTTTTCATGCAGGTAGACAGAGTAATTTTTTTCTAAATTTAATAGACAGAATACCAGACATTAGTATCATTGAGGGTGGGGTTTGAGACTCAGGAAGGGAGGGGTACTGGAACCTCCATGTAGACATTAGTTAGCACAGCCCTACATATTTTTTATTGATTTGTGTAGACACTAAAGACTAAATATTATCAGCACTGAGGATCTTTCCCATGCCAGATACATATGCATATATTTCTTAGGCACTTGGTTTTTTGAATTCTTCTCCATTTCTTACCTTCTTACTCCTCTCCTTCAAACTTACATAGGCTGGCCAGTCCTGTGGGCAGCTGGTCTGAGTCAGTCTGCATCTGTCTGTGACACATCTTTTCATTGGCCTGTCCTTGAATCAAAGCCCGACAAAAAAGGGACAAAAGAAGTAGGGCACTGCATCCCTTTTGGGCTGCTTAAAATTTAATGTCCAAGGCTAACAATCAAGGGGAAACAAATAATACTCTTGCAACTTGTGTGCCTGGATAAATAGGAAGGCAGTAGTCTAGGAGGAGTACGATCGTGATCCTGCAACCTCTCAACTTACCTGGTTAAAAATGCATCACCTCACACATTTCCTGGGCTTCCCTGGTAGCTCAGCGGTAAAGAAACTGCCTGAGACGCAGGAGACGCAGATTCAATTGGTGGGTTGAGAAGATTCCCCTAGAGGAGTCATGACAATCCAACCCAGAATTCTTGTCTATAGAATCCCATGGACAGAGGAGTCTGGTGGGCTATGGCCAAAGAGTTGCTCAAAGTCGGACGTGACTGAAGCAACTTAGCACACATGCACACAACACCCGTCCACATACATGAGGATTTCACAAACATTTCCTTCCTTCAGTGCTGCTGCTATGAAAGCTAACACACTTCCCTAAGAATCTGAACTTTCCACACAAACATCTCTTTTCCCTAGCTGCTCTTCCTTCTAACCTTAAGTGCCTCCTGCACCCATGAGGCTTTTCTGTCAGACTCACTTCAGTCGCTCAGTCGTGTCCGACTCTTTGCAACCCCATGAACCGCAGTACATCAGGCCTCCCTGTCCATCACCAACTCCCGGAGTCTACCCAAACCCATGTCTATTGAGTCGGTGATGCCATCCAGCCATCTCATCCTCTGTCGTCCCCGTCTCCTCCTGCCCTCAATCTTTCCCAGCATCAGAGTCTTTTCAAATGAGTCAGTTCTCCACATGAGGTGGCCAAAGTATTGGAGTTTCAGCTTCATAATCAGTCCTTCCAATGAACACCCAGGACTGATCTCCTTCAGAATGGACTGGTTGGATCTCCTTGCTGTCCAAGGGATTCTCAAGAGTCTTTTCCAACACCACAGTTTAAAAGCAGCAATTCTTCGGCACTCAGCTTTCTTTATAGTCCAACTCTCACATCCATACATGACTACTGGAAAAACCATAGCCTTGATTAGATGGACCTTTGTTGGCAAAGTAATGTCTCTGCTTTTTAATATGCTGCCCAGGTTGGTCATAACTTTCCTTTGAAGGAGCAAGTGTCTTTTAATTTCATGGCTGCAATCATCAGCAGCAGTGATTTTGGAGCCCAGAAAAATAGTCAGCCACTGTTTTCACTGTTTCCCCATCTATTTGCCATGAAGTGATGGGACCAGATGCCATAATCTTAGTTTTTTGAATGTTGAACTTCAAGCCAACTTTTGTACTCTCCTCTTTCGCTTTCATCAAGAAGCCTTTTGTTCGTCTTCACTTTCTGCCATAAGGATGGTGTCAACTGCATATCTGAGGTTATTGATATTTCTCCCAGCAATCTTGACTCCAGCTTGTGCTTCCTCCAGCCCAGCGTTTCTCATGATGTACTCTGCACAGACAACAACTAGCCAATCTGATCACATGGACCACAACCTTGTCTAACTCAATGAAACTAAGCCATGCTCTGTGGGGCCACCCAAGACGGCTGGGTCGTGGTGGAGAGGTCTGACAGAATGTGGTCCACTGGAGAAGAGAATGGCAAACCACTTCAGTGTTTTTGCCTCAAGAACCCCATGAACAGTATGAAAACAATATGAGGCTTTTAATATGAAATAAAAGAATAAGCTAAAGGAATGATCCTCTAATTGT
The DNA here is from genome assembly GCF_049115385.1 of Moschus berezovskii. NCBI lineage: Eukaryota > Metazoa > Chordata > Mammalia > Artiodactyla > Moschidae > Moschus > Moschus berezovskii. Next base: position 97,876,868 of record NC_142465.1, read on the forward strand.
GAAAAGTCATGGATCAGAGTGTACTAAGAGTTTTTGTTTTATTGGTAATTTTAGCAAAGTATTTTTGCAGAGCCTTAGCAACAACAGATTCATTTATTCATGTGTTTATTCAATTAATATTTTTCTACTGTATAGCACAGAGAATGCTGCTCAATATTCTATAATCACCTCAATAGGAAAAGAATTTGTAAAATAATAGATACATGTACATGTGTAACTGAATCACTTTGCTGTACACCTAAAACTAACACAACATTGAAAATCATCTACAGTTCAGTTCAGTTCAGTTCAGTTGCTCAGTCGTGTCCAACTCTTTGTGACCCCATGAATCACAGCACGCCAGGCCTCCCTGTCCATCACCAACTCCCGGAAGTCACTCAAACTCATGTCCAGCTCATCATCTAGCTGGTGATGTCATCCAGCCATCTCATTCTCTGTTGTCCCCTTCTCCTCCCGCCCCCAATCCCTCCCAGCAACAGAGTCTTTTCCAGTGAGTCAACTCTTCACATCAGGTGGTCAAAGTATTGGAGTTTCAGCTTTAGCATCAGTCCTTCCAATGAACACCCAGGATTGATCTCCTTACAGTCCAATATAAAATAAAAATTTAAATAAATAAAATCAATTAATGTTTTAGAGATCTCATCATATCTTAGGCAATTTGTAAATTTCTGGGAAAAATACACAACTCTTACCCTCAAGGTCTTTGCAATTTAATTGGTAAAGATGTGTGTTTGTGTGTATATTGCATATTTTAGTGTGATGAATAAAAAAATGTGATTCTACAGCAAGTGTTACAGGGACTACAGAGAAAGAACACCAAGAAAGCTGGGACATCCACATCACTACAAATAATCTAATTTCATTTATTTTATGGCTAACTTCCCATGTATAGCACAGGGAGCTCAGCTCAGTGCTCTGTGATAACCTAGAAAGAAGGGATGGAGGGGGTGGGAGGGAGGTTCAAGGAGGCATGGATATATGTACACATATAGCTGATTCATCTTGTGTAGCAGAAACCAATACAACACTGTAAAGCAATTATACTCCACTAAAAAAAATGCAAATATTTTTAAAACATTAAAAAAAGAAACTTAGCATGTAATGAAAAGGTTTAGAAAATTGTCTTGGATATGATACCTACACTCTGACCTCTATGAAGAGTAGGAAGTGGTTCTTACAAGCAGAGGGAAACCATCAGCCACAACCGGAGATCATCTTCTTGAGCAACATAAGCAATTTAGGTTATAGCAACATAAGAAGGAAGGCAGAGAGTAGCAAAGGATGAGAGTCGAAGGCCCCTGTACAGTCACAGAAAGCCTTAGATGCTCTGTTGGTGAGCTGTGGAGTGGGTGTTCTCTGGGTGATGGAGGGGGCTGGTAGAAGAATGAACAGTCCAGGAAAAGGAAGAAAGTGGGAAAGACTAGAGATAACAGTCATAGTTGGAAAGTAAAGGAGGTTCAGAGGTAATGGAGGCCAGGCCTAGAGTTGTGGCCATGGTGAAGGTAAGGGGCAATAGAGTCAAAATATCCATAGTAGAAATTCCCACATGAGTTCAGTGATAAGGATGAAAGAGACATCACCAGTTACGCTTGAGTCTTGAGCCTTGGTCAGTGGACAGGCCATCAGCTAGTATAATATCTACATAAAGGAGAAAGCAGGTTTAGGGGAGATATTGGGTTGACCAAAATGTTGTTTGGATTTTCCTATAGCATCTCATGGAAAAACCCAAACAAACTTCTTGGCCAACCCAATATTAAGCTCAGATGTGGCAAATATGTAAAAGATATGCTAAGATAATGAGGTCTATTGGAAATCTAAAGCTTAAGGAACAGATTATATATAATTTGGGGGTCAATTGTGTAGGTGATAAAAGGAACTCTGAGACTATATAAGGTAACCTCTTCATTCCAATCCCAAGAAAGGCAATGCCAAAGAATGCTCAAACTACCGCACAATTGCACTCATCTCACACGCTAGTAAAGTCATACTCAAAATTCTGCAAGCCAGGCTTCAGCAATATGTGAACCGTGAACTTCCAGATGTTCAAGCAGGTTTTAGAAAAGGCAGAGGCACCAGAAGTCAAATTGCCAACATCCGCTGGATCATGGAGAAAGCAAGAGAGTTCCAGAAAAACATCTATTTCTGTTTCATTGACTGGGCAAAGCCTTTGACTGTGTGGATCACAATAAACTGTGGAAAATTCTGAAAGAGATGGGAATCCCAGACCACCTGACCTGCCTCTTGAGAAACCTGTATGCAGGTCAGGAAGCAACAGTCAGAACTGTATGTGGAACAACAGACTGGTTCCAAATAGGAAAAGGTGTACATCAAGGTTGTATATTGTCACCCTGCTTATTTAACTTATATGCAGAGTACATCATGAGGAACGCTGGGCTGGAAGAAGCACAAGCTGGAATCAAGATTGCTGGGAGAAATATCAATAACCTCAGATATGCAGATGACACTACCCTTATGGCAGAAAGTGAAGAGGAACTCAAAAGCCTCTTGATGAAAGTGAAAGAGGAGAGTGAAAAGGTTGGCTTGAAGCTCAACATTCAGAAAACAAAGATCATGGCATCTGGTCCCATCACTTCATGGGAAATAGATGGAAAAACAGTGGAAACAGTGTCAGACTTTATTTTTTGGGGCTCCAAAAATTACTGCGGATGCTGATTGCAGCCATGAAATTAAAAGACGCTTACTCCTTGGAAGGAAAGTTATGACCAATCTTGATAGTATATTAAAAAGCAGAGACATTACTTTGCCAACAAGGGTCCATCTAGTCAAGGCTATGGTTTTTCCCGTGGTCATGTATGGATGTGAGAGTTGGACTGTGAAGAAAGCAGACCGCTGAAGAATTGATGCTTTTGAACTGTGGTGTTGGAGAAGACTCTTGAGAATCCCTTGGACTGCAAGGAGATCCAACCAGTCCATTCTAAAGGAGATCAACCCTGGATGTTCATTGGAAAGACCGATGCTAAAGCTGAAACTGCAATACTTTGGCCACCTCATGCGACGGGTTGACTCACTGGAAAAGACTCTGATGCTGGGAAAGGTTGGGGGCCGGAGGAGAAGGGGACGACAGAGAATGAGATGGCTGGATGGCATCAGCGACTCTGTGGACATGAGTTTGAGTGAACTCCGGGAGTTGGTGATGGACAGGGAGGCCTGGCGTGCTGTGATTCATGGGGTTGCGGAGAGTCGGACACGACTGAGCGACTGAACTGAACTAAACTGAAAGATAGTGTATAAAATAAAACAGGTCATGGTTCAAGTTTAAGAACATCGTCATTTAAAGGACATATCAAAAATGAGGTGACTAAGGAGGAGAATAAAAATTTCTATTATATTTCTATAATACCGAATACAAGGACTGCAACTGTTTCAAACAGAGAGGAGGTAATCTACAGAGTGGAGAATTTGTAGCAAAAAAAAAAAAAAAAAATGGATAAAACTAGGGTCACAAACTGCTTACTACATTTGACAGGTGGGAACCCTTACTGACAGCAGCAAGAGGGGACGTGAGCAATGGTATGAGCAGGAAGTACATAGCAACAGGCTATGCAAGAATACATATAAATATGTGCCTGGATATGTTTCTCAAAAATTTTGGATGTATAATGTTGAAGGAATTAATAATTTACTTCTAGTTAAGAAAGAAGCTTGGAGAAGGAAATGGCAACCCACTCCAGCATTCTTGCCTAGAGAATCCCATGGACAGAGAAACCTGGCAGACCACAGTTGATTGGGTTGCAAAGAGTCTGACACAACTGAGTAACTAACATACACACACACACAGGAGAAAAGGTAGTTGTTGGTGGTGAGAAAGACGAGTTGATTATTGTTTGGGGCCTGGTAGGGTATGGCATTGAAAGATAGGAAAGAGAGGAGATAACCATTGAAACAATATCCCTAAAGGTAGAGTGTGTGCATGCTCAGTCATGTCCTACTCTTAGTGACCCCATGGACTGTAGCCTGCCAGGCTCCTTTGTCTGTGGAATTTTCCAGGTAAAAATACTAGAGTGGGTTGCCATTTCCTTCCCCAGATCTCTAAGGGATCATAAAGTAATAGACTTACAGGCAAAGAAGATGTTGTTGGTCTTGAGTAGGAAGATGAATATATCAGCCTCTATGACTATAGGGGGAGAAGGAAATGGCAACCCACTCCGGTGTTCTTGCCTGGAGAATCCCAGGGACAGGGGAGCCTAGTGGGCTTCCGTCTATGGGGTCACACAGAGTCGGACACGACTGAAGTGACTTAGCAGCAGCAGCAGCATGACTATAGGGAAGGATAAGAGAACAGACATGGTACATATGATTTTACAGTTAATGAGGTAAGAAATTGGTCAGCACCATACCTGAAGTCCTTGGGTATGGAACACCCACAAAGAGAGGAAAGAAATTTAGGTAGTGACATTAAGAAGAGAGGAAAAATGTTTCGAGTAATCTTTGAAGGAAATGAGAAAAGGAACTGATCAGGTAGAATACTGATGAACAGACAAGAAGGCTTAACAGATTTTTCAAAGCATAGATTTTCAGTATTCATAAGTGGGTAGGCAGTACAGTATTATCCAAAAGACTTCACATAGTTGAGAATAAAGTCAAGAAATGTCTATTAGATTGCTTATTATATGCTAAAATTTGCTTCCCAAGGGGGTGAGGAGGTAGTCATCTATTCAGACATTTGTGAGGGTGACCCAGTTTAGCCTGCCTCTTAGAAACAGCTGGTTCACCTCTTCACCTGTCACCATCAATGGCCTCTATTGAGTTGCCCTGGTCTCGATCCTGAACCAGTTGTACAGTCCAGTCATTCACTCTGTATTTATTGACTCTTCTTCTAAGGTTTTAAAAATTGGGCATTTGCAAAACCTGGCCAATTGCTTTAATTGAATCTAGCTCTCTGTCAGCACTTATCCATCTTGTGAGGCCTACTCCACAGATGAACTCAGATCTGTCCTTTCTTTCCTCACCAGGACCACCTTAGTGCAAGCTACCATGATTTCATGTAGACAATGGCCACCATTTTCTAAACACTTTTCCCACTTCCAATATTGTCTCTTTTTAAGCCTTCTTTCTCACAGCAGCCTACTGATTGTGTTTAAAATATTATAAAATGATGGGGTCTTACACTTGGAACAAAACACATTTTAACCTGACCTATCAATCCTTACAGGGCAAAACCCCCACCTGTCTCTGACCTCATCTCCCTGTACTTCCTCCCTTGCTTACAATGCTCCAGCAATACCGAACTTTCATTTTCTAGAACTCACCAAGAACACTCTTGCCTTAGAGTGCTGTGCTGACTTTCCCTCAACTCAGAATGTTCTTCTATCTGATCTTTGCATGGCTGGCTCTTTCTTATGCTTTAACTCCCAGCTTGAAGGCTACCTCCCTGGAGAAAATTTTATTTATTACTCTATCTGATATACATGACCTCTTCATTCCTTCATAACTCTATTATAATCTCCCCTATTTTTTCTAAAGAAAATATATTAGTTCATAATAAGTTTTTTTTTATATCTAACAATGTCATTCACACATTTCTCTACTTGTTTTATCTCTTTATCACTGGATTGTAAAGTCTTCAGGGGAAGAAATCATGTCTGTCTTGTATAATATTACAGCACCAGTCTCTAGCCAAATGCCTCATTAAATATCTAGTACATAGTCCAAAATGTCAACTCATTAAATAAGTGAGGATGAAAGAATCAACCTATATATTGCCAAATATATTAATTCTGGGGATTGTATCTCAAGCATTTATCAATACTGTTCAAATTTTCCTTATTGCAATCCTTTTGCTTGCATTTCTGCAACATCATGCACTGCTGATACTCTTACTTCTTGGAAATTGCTCTCATTTGCAATTTTTAGTCCCCTTGTGCTCACTCGCTAAGTCATGTCTGACTTTTTGTGACCCAATGGACTGTAGCCTGCCAGGCTCCTTTGTCCATGGCATTTTCCCGGCAAGAATACTGGAGTGGGTTGCCATTTCCTGCTCGAGGGGATCTTTTAGCCCCAGAGAGTGAACCCAAGTCTCCTGGGTTCCCTGCATTGGCAGGTGAGTTTTTTACCACTGAGCCACTGGGGAAGCCCATTAGTCCCTCAATACTCCTTAAATATTAGAATTCCTTGGAAATTTGCCCTTGGCTCTTTCCCTTTTCTAGTCATCACATGTTTCCAAGGTAATCTGAAGTATGGTCACCACTTTAACCCATCCTGCATGCTAATCACTTTCCAATGCTTCAGTCAATCCTTTTCTCCATCATGTGTTTTAAAGATTTCCATCCAAATACTCTGTTCAGTTCAGTTCAGTCGCTCAGCCGTGACCGACTCTTTGCGACCCCATGAATCACAACACGCCAGGTCTCCCTGTCCATCACCAACTCCCAGAGTTCACTCAAACTCACCTCCATTGAGTCACTGATGCCATCCAGCCATCTCATTCTCTGTCGTCCCCATCTCCTCCCACCCCCAATCTTTCCCAGCATCAGAGTCTTTTCCAGTGAGTCAACTCTTCGCATGAGGTGGCCAAAGTATTGCAGTTTCAGCTTCAGCGTCAGTCCTTCCAATGAACACCCAGGATTGATCTCCTTCAGAATGGACTGGTTGGATCTCCTTGCCATCCAAGGGACTCTCAAGAGTCTTCTCCAGAACCACAGTTCAAAAGCATCAATTCTTCAGTGATCAGCTTTCTTCACAGTCCAACTCTCATATCCATACATGACCACTGGAAAAACCATAGCCTTGACTAGACAGACCTTGGTTGGCAAAGTAATGTCTCTGCTTTTTAATATGCTATCTAGGTTGGTCATAACTTTCCTTCCAAGGAGTAAGCGTCTTTTACTTTCATGGCTGCAATCAGCATCCACAGTGATTTTGGAGCCCAAAAAATTAAAGTCTGACACAGTTTCCACTGTTTCCCTGTCTATTTCCCATGAAGTGATGGGACCAGATGCCATGATCTTAGTTTTCTGAATGTTGAGCTTCAAGCCAACTTTTTCACTCTCCTCTTTCACTTTCATCAAGAGGCTTTTGAGTTCCTCTTCAATTTCCGCCATAAGGGTGGTGTCATCTACATATCTGAGGTTATTGATATTTCTCCCAGCAATGTTGATTCCAGCTTGTGCTTCTTCCAGCCCAGCATTCCTTATGATGTACTCTGCATATAAGTAGTATTTCTAAATTGATATTTACAAATTTCCTAAAACTTAGTATTTCTAAAATTAAACATTTAATTTTCTCCATACCCCAGCCTCGTTTCTGCTTTTATATCTCTTCATGGTTCCACCATCCATCCATCTAATCAATCTATCCATCCACTATTCATTTACTCATTTTTTTTTCAGTAATTATTTACTGAATGATTTTGATGTGCCAGGCACTATTCTGGAATAGGTACATCAGTAGATAACATAGGCAACAAAACAGAACAAAACATCAAAAGCTTGGAAAAAATTGTTTTTATATTAGAAACCTTCACCAATTTAAAATCTTTTCTCAATTTCTATTTCTAGTTGGGAACCAAGTTTTCATAAATACATCCACTTACAGACTCATTATCTGTCTTGTTTTCTCCATTCATTCTCTACCCGCCTTAGTTCAAGTCCTTAGCATATCTAGGATTCCAGTAACTTTTCAATTGGTCATTTTGCCTCCAGGCTATATTGCAATCCACTACCAAAATACAAGGCAAATCACTCTAAAATGCAAATCTTTCAGGACCTTCTCCTGTATTAAAATCTTTCAGTGGGTCTCCATCCTTACAGAAGGAATGTCTTGTTTATACATCTCCTAAAATCAAGCCCAGAGGACTGACACAGACCAAGTCGAAGTCAGAATTATGTAAAGCAAAGAGTCCTAGGTGAACACCCCCAAAATTCCAAAGTTTTCATTACAGTGCATCATCATAATATGAAATGTGCTGGCACCAGCTGGAACAGACCAAGCAGATCTAATCAATTTATGCATGTATTTTTTCATCATAGAAATGCTGCTTTCATTTTCCCTCTATCATTCTCTGTGCTTGTTATGTGTTCTTATTTTATACCATTTGTTAAATTATAAAGTTTAATTTTAACTTCCGATCCTGATGATTTATGAATACACTGAACAAAACAGTCTTCTACTGTAGATTTCTATGAGCCACACTAGCTATTTTTACTAAATATCTGTGTCATAATAAAGCCAGCTTTATTTATATACATCATTCCCATTTTAACCTCAATTTTCTTCTAAGGAAAGCTTTATAGCAAATAATATTTTAACTATGAGGCCAATGTAGAATTCCTCCTGATTGTTACTTAATGGATAAGGCAAACCAAATTGCTTTAGTTTTCTTTGAGTAATTTTTTGGAATGATGTGTTATTTATAAAATTATGACTTCCTTTGAACCCAAATTAATCTTATTCTTCAAGTAACCTGGATATTTATTTTTTAATTAGAGGTAAAACTGTTATTATAAGCATAGATTGTCTTATTTGAAAGACATCTTAAGTAAAGCCATATTAGCCATTGTTTTCATTGGTTGGCAGAAGCAATCAATCCACCTATCAATCAAATGTTTATTAGGTGCCAACCTTGAGCCTGGCATTGATCCAGTTCTGTACATCAGTGGAACAATAAGTACAAGAAAGGGAAAAAAAGACAATAAATCTCAAATTATAAAATATATTTAATATTTTTTATTTAAGCCAAGATTATAGTTTTTCATGTAAGAAATATTTGTAAGAAGAATTATTTTTAGTTTGAAGAATGAAAAATATTATTTAGAACATGATACAGTACAAGGAAAGCGATTTTGTAGAGCTTTTGTGCTGTTTGGTAATTTTCTATCATTATTGAAGCAGTGGACCAGTGCCTTTGTCCTACAAGTCACAGCATTGGGTCACTGTGCTATCTTAAGCAGTCTCTCAGAAGGCAACTTTAGAAGGAACCAATTCTGAGCTCAGTGTTCTTTCCCAGTGGATTCAAAAACCCCTTTGTTCCAAGTGACTCTATATTTACACTTGAACATCCACTTGAGCCTTGAACCTGAGAGTTCAAGTAAGCTCTGTAGAGCTTAGTCCCAAGAGACTAAACAGAAAGTCAAAGGAGATATACTTCTGAAAAAATCAACAAAGAACAATTATTGAAGGTTAGTCAAGATCTTTATATATGAAATATCCTCTTCATCTAGATTTAGATTGCACTTCTTACAGATTCAAATTCTGAATTGGATGACGCAAAGTTAAATAAAAGAAGATTTTTAATGTATTTTAGGACTTTTTTTTCACTATGCATGTGTGTGTGCTAAGCCACTTCAGTTGTTCCAACTTTTTGTGACCCGACTGACTATAGCCTGCCAGGCTCTTTTGTCCATGGGATTCTCCAGGCAAGAATACTGGAGTGGGTTGCTGTGCCCGCCTCCAGGGGACCTTCCCCACCCAGAGATCAAACCCAAGTCTCCTATGGTTCCTGCATTGCAGGTGGATTCTTTACTGCTGAGCTACCAGGGAAGCCCCTTTGTCACTATATGAGTTAGTTAATATATTCAAGTCGCCATATCCCAAAGGGCTTCTAATAAGTAGAATCTTCTGTACACCTAATTATTCCATCAGTAAACTTTTAAAAACAGCAATGTAAACCAACTGAATAAACATAGACAATGTTCAGCCAACAGTATGCTATTTTAGTGACTAATGGGAAATAAGAGTCAGCCAAGTCAAGGCCACTTGTTTTAGGCATCCAAGAAAATTATTTGTGAGCTTTCTGGGGAGGTCAGATGATCTGAAGACCATTTCTCTGACTACTGCGAACCAATTTTTCAGTATTGGACTTTCAATTGCCAAGGTTATTTCTTTAAATACTTCTCTCTAGTGCCCTGATGTGCTTAGTCACTCCTGACTCTGTGACATCATGGACTGTAGTGTGACAGGCTCCTCTGTCCATGGGGATTCTCCAGGCAAGAACACTGGAATGGGTAGCCTATTCCTCCTCCAGGGGTTCTACTCAACCCAGGAATTGACCCGGGGTCTCCTGCATTGCAGACAGATTCTTTACCATCTGAGCTACCAGGGAAGCCCCTCTATATATATAATCAGAAGTTATTCACCTGTGTTTTTAGATGGTATACTCACCAACCAGCCATTCAGTACTTTACCACACAGAGCACTTAAAATTCCAGATCCTCAATTTCCTCATTTCATCTCCTATTGATTTTATGTTCTCCAATACCACATCTTGCTGCTGCTGCTGCTGCTGCTAAGTCACTTCAGTCATGTCTGACTCTGTGTGACCCCATAGACGGAAGCCCACCAGGCTCCCCTGTCCCTGGGATTCTCCAGGCAAGAACACTGGAGTGGGTTGCCATTTCCTTCTCCAAATATCACATCTTAAAACCTATCAAAGCTGTAATCTACCGTGCTTTCTTAGATATTAATATCAACCTAATCTCTTTTAGTATGTTGCCTAATAAGTGTTAATCACCAGATTTAAAATAATAACCAATTATATTCAGTTGGTTAAGCCTTTAATGATTATATTAAACAAGAGCTTAAAATCATTGATACTTTCATTTCTATAGGCTCTATTCTAGGAATACAAGATTTATAGATAAAAATGTCCATTATATCATCTGTAATGAATAGATGTTTGATGTATTTTTATTAGCAACAAAGAAGAAACACTTCGATTTTTTGTAGAAATAATAATGAAATTAGGGTCCTTAAAGCCAAGAAAAACAGATTAAAAAAATACAAGGCACCAGAAAGTATATATTATGTTAACTCAATTTATGAAAGGTTCAAGAGTAGGATAACCTGTCTCTGATGATACAAACTAAAATAGTGACTCCTTATGAGAAATGAGACTGAAAGGGTGTAGAAAGGAACTTTCTGGAGTAATGGAAATAGTCTGTATCTTATTTGGGATATTGGTTACATGGGTATTTTTGTTTGTGGTAGAGTTGCTGAGTCGTGTCTGCAGCATGCCAGGCTTGCTTACCCTCACCGTCTCCCGAAGTTTGCCCAAGTTCATGTCCATTGAATCAGTCATGAACATGGGTATAATCTATATGTATCTGTCAAAACCCATTGATCTGAATACAATGTGTATCACTTCATGCAAATTTTACCTCAGTTACAAATTAAGCTTTTGCACCAATTTGTCAATTTCTATGTTATTGTCTCTCAAGTTCAAATCCAGATCTATTGCTGACTTTCTGATGAAGCTGAGATTCACCAGCCGTACCACTTTCTGCTTTGCCAGGTGGCCCAATCTTCAGTTCAGTTCAGTTTAGTCGCTCAGTCGTGTCAAACTGTTTGTGACCCTATGGAATGCAGCATGCCAGGCCTCCCTGTCCATCACCAACTCCCGGAGTTTGCTCCAATTCATGTTAATTGAGTCAGTGATGCCATGCAACCATCTCATCCTCTGTCCTCCCCTTCTCCTCCCACCTTCAATCAGGGTCTTTTCCAATGAGTCAGCTCTTCACATCAGGTGGCCAAAGGACTGGAGTTTCAGCTTCATCATCAGTCCCTCCAAGGAATATTCAGGACTGATCTCCTGTAGGATTGACTGGCTTGATCTCCTTGCTGTCCAAGGGACTCTCAAGAGTCTTCTCCAACACCACAGTTCAAAAGCATCAATTCTTCCATGCTCAGCTTTCTTTATAGTCCAACTCTCACATCCATACATGACTACTGGAAAATCCATAGCTTTGACTAGACAGATCTTTGTTGGCAAGGCAATGTCTCTGCTTTTTAATATGCTATCTAGACTGGTCATAACTTTCCTTCCAAAGAGCAAGCATCTTTCAATTTCACGCTGCAGTCACCATCTGCAGTGATTTTGGAGCCCCCAAAAATAGTCAACCACTGTTTCCACTCTTTCCCCATCTATATGCCATGAAGTGATGGGCGAAGATGCCATGATTTAGTTTTCTGAATGTTAAGTTTTAAGCCAATGTTTTCACTCTCTTCTTTCACTTTCATCAAGAGGTTCTTTAGTTCTTCTTCGCTTTCTGCCATAAGTTTGGTGTGTTCTGCATATCTCAGGTTATTGATATTTCTCCTGGCAATCTTGATTCCAGCTTGTGCTTCATCCAGCCCAGCATACTCATGATGTACTCAGCTTATAAGTTAAATAAGCAGAATGACATTATACAGCCTTGACATAATCCTTTCCCAATTTGGAACCAGTCTGTTCTTCCTTGTAAAGTTCTAACTGTTGCTTCCAGACCTGCATGCAGATTTCTCAAGAGGCAGGTCAGGTGGTCTGGTATTCCCATCTCTTTCAGAATTTTCCAGTTTATTGTGATCCACACAGTCAAAGGTATTGGCATAGTCAGTTTCTCTTGCTTTTTTGATGATACAACAAATGTTGGCAATTTAATCTCTGGTTCTTCTGCTTTTCTTGAACATCTGGAAGTTCACGGTTCATGTAGTGTTGAAGCCTGACTTGGAGAATTTTGAGCATTACTTTACTAGTGTGTGAGGTCAGTGCAATTGTGTGGTAGTTTGAGCATTCTTTGACATTGCCTTAATTTTGGCTTGGAATGAAAACTGACCTTTTCCAGTCCTGTGGCCACTGCTAAGTTTTCCAAATTTGCTGGCATATTGAGTACAACACTTTCATAGCATCATCTTTTAGGACTTGAAATAGCTCAACTGGAATTCCATCACCTCCACTAGCTTTGTTCATAGAGATGCTTCCTAAGGCCCACTTGACTTCACATTCCAGGATGTCTGGCTCTAGGTGAATGATCATACCATCATGATTATCTGGGTCACGAAGATCTTTTTTGTATAGTTCTGTGTATTTTTGCCACCTCTTCTAAATATCTTCTTCTTCTTTTAGGTCCATACCATTTCTGTCCTTTATTGTGCCCATCTTTGCATGCAATATTCCCTTGGTATCTCTGATTTTCTTGAAGAGAGCTCTAGTCTTTCCCATTCTATTATTTTCCTCTATTTCTTTGCACTGATCACTGAGGAAGACTTTCTTATCTCTCCTTGCTATTCTTTGGAAATCTGCATTCAAATGGGTATATCTTTCCTTTTCTCCTTTGCCTTTCATTTCTCTTCTTTTCAGAACTATTTGTAAAGGCCTCCTCAGACAACCATTTTCCTTTTTAGCATTTATTTTTCTAGGGGATGATCTTGATCCGTGCCTCCTGTCCAATGTGACAAACCTCCATCCAAAGATCTTCAGGCACTCTATCTATCAAGTCTAATCTATTGGATCTTTGTGTCACTTCCACTGTATAATCATAAGGGATTTGATTTAGGTCATACCTGAATGGTCTAGAGGTTTTCCCCACTTTCTTCTATTTCAGTCTGAATTTGGCATAAGGAGTTCATGATCTGAGTCACATTCAGCCCCCAGTCTTGTCTTTGCTAACTGTATAGAGCATCTCTATCTTTGGCTGCAAAGATATAATCAATCAGATTTTGGTATTGAGCATCTGGTGATGTCCATACATTGAGTCTTCTCCTGTGTTTTTGGAAGAGGTATTTGCTAAGAACAGTGCATTCTCTTGGCAAAACTCTATTAGCATTTGCCCTGCTTCATTCTGTACTCCAAGGTCAAATTTGTCCATTACTCTAGGTATTTCTTGACTTTTTTGCCTGGCTTCCCTAGTGGCTCAGAGGATAAAACATCTGCCTGAAATTCAGGAGACCCGGGTTCGACCCCTGGGTCAGGAAGATACCCAGAGAAGGAAATGGCAACCCATTCCAGTACTCTTGCCTAGAAAATTCCATGGATGGAAGAGCCTGGGGGACTATAGTCCATGGGGTCGCAAAGAGTTGGACGCGACTGAGTAACTTCAAACTATGGTGGAGGTAATGAAGATAATGGTGACCTCCTTCAGAAGGTCCCATGCATGCACTGCTAAACTCAGTGCCCCCAACCCTGCAGCAGGCCACCACCAACCCACACATCTGCCTGAGACTCCTGGACACTCACAGGAAGTCTAGGTCAGTCTCTTGTGGGGCCACTGCTCCTTTTTCCTGGTTCCTGGTGTGCAAAGTTTCTGTTTGTGCCCTTCAAAAGTTTGTTTCCCCAGTCCTGTGTAAGTCTGGCAGCTCTATGGTGGGGTTAATGGCCACCTCCTCCAAGAGGGCTTATGCCATACCCAACTCTGCTGCACCCAGAGCCCCTGCCCCTGTGGTAGACCACTGCTGACCCGCGCCTCCACAGAAGACACTCAAACACAGTTCTATCTCAGTTTCTGTGGGATCTTTGGGTCCTGGTACACACAAGGTTACTTTGAGCCCTCTGAGAGTCTCTGGAGGGTATGGGGTTTGAGTCTAAATATGATTTCACTAGTCCTACCATCTTGCTGGCACTTCTCCTTTGCCCTTGGACATGAGGTATCTTCTCAAATTCGCTCCAGCACCATGTAGCCGCCACTCCAGCGCCTACCATCTTGCTGGGGCTTCTCTGCCCTTGGACCTGGGGTATCTGTCCCAATCTTATATCTGCCAATGGAGGGTGATGGAGACTAGGAGGGTGGAAGAGGAAGAAAAATACTTCTGGCTTCTTATTGTCCATTTCTTGTCCCAGCAATCTGTGTATAGCTCTTGTGACTACCACTCCAGCCACAGTTTTTCACCCTGGTAGTAGCAGCTTCAACCCTTATCAGCAGTTGAATCCAGTTTGCAGTTATTCTTCATTTGCAAAAGTAGCCCCATCAACACTCCCTAGAGACATCAATGCTGGGCTGGCACCTGCTCCTTAGAGTTCTGAGTTCCAGAGCAACAGAACCCTCCTTTATGGTCAGAAACCTGTTGAGCAGTCCTCTGCCTCAGATATCTGGGTTTGGAACTATGAGGACCTTCCTTTCAGGTTTTAGGTTATAATAATTCCAATATCTTTACTTCCTGACCTCAGTTTAGAGGTGGTAGCTGTTTTTACAGTTGCTTCTGTCTTCACATCTTAGAATTTTCTTTTTACCATTTTAGCTACCTAGAAAACCATCATACTTGAGTAACAGTTCTTTATTACATATACCATATCAGCCTCTTATTATCTGGCCAAAATTCTTAACCACCCTAAGCCTCAGTTTCTTAATATGTAATATCAATATTAATATTAATAATATCTATATCATATGCCTATTTTGATGAGTACATTAAACATAAGGTGTAAAATGCTTGGTAAACCCAAGTTTCCAATATCATCCTCAAGGAGTTTATAATCTGGCCAGTGAGGTAGCACTCATAATTCATAAGCTATGGAGTGGGTACATAAATGTTTATTTTATTATTTATCTTTAAAATGTATATATATACTTTTTGTGTATTTACAATAAATAGAATCTATTTCAAAATATAGTGAGCATGAGAAAATTATTACACGAGACTGGATATTTGGCAATCACAGTAATGAAAGAAAGATTTGAACAAAGACATTTATCAAATTTTCTAAAGTGAGTTATATGTAACTCTTATCACAGGAACAAATACATCTAAAAGTTAAGAAAGGTTCCCTTTGGGTAAGTGGAGCATGTTTTCTACTGCTGTGCTGTGCTTAGTTGCTCAGTCGTGTCCAGCCCTTTGTGATCCCACGTAGTGGACTGTCGCCTGCCAGCCTCCTCTGTCCATGGTGATCTTGCAGGCAAGAGTATGGGAGTGGGTTGCCATGCCCTACTCCAAAGGGCCTTCCCAACCCAGGGTTCAAACCCAGGTCTCCCGCATTGCAGGTGGATTCCTTACCATCTGAGCCACAGGGAAGCCCAAGAACACTGGAATGGGTAGTCTACCCTCTCCAGGGGATCTTCCAGACCCCGGAATCAAACTGGGGTCTCATTCATTGCAGTCAGTTTCTGTACCAGCTAAGCTATCAGACAAACCCATGTCTACTGCAGGGAATATTAAAAGGAGAGAAGGAATCTCCCTGATGTGGTACAGGAAGTGATACCTGTTCTTTTAATTGTGTTTCCCACAGAACCTCCTGGTTGGCCTTTCCTGAGAGTTGGCCATATCCACTGAAAGATGAGACCAGTCAGTCTGGTATGTTATCAGAAGAATCTATGGTTGAATGTATCCACCTTAACAAGGTCTTTATCCTCTTGTCTTACAATAACCCATAAGACGACAGTGACAGACGGTAAAAAAAAAAAAAAAAGCCAGAGAATGGAAAAGAGGTTTCTGCAGAAGAAAGTTGTCAATAATATTTTCAAGATGTTGAAAGGATAGATGAGCCATGATTGCCTTAGAACTGAGGATGCTAAGACCAAAGTGTTTGCAGGAAGGCAAGTCAATGAGAAACAAGACAATTCACAATACAGAACTCAGGAACTAGTGCTAAAAACACACAGCTTGTTAGAAATGTGTATAATCTGTTAGACCTCAGATCTGCTCTTTCCCAGACTGCACAGCCTGGCAGAAAGCAAGACTGTTTTGGAGAGCTGAAATGAAAGAGAGTCTTGACTCTAGGGACATCAGGCAAAAAGTTTGCTGACTCCTTTCATACCTGAACACCCATGGTGGCTAAGGTGGTAAAGAATCCTCCTGCAATGCAGGAAACCCGGGTTTGATCCCTGGGTCAGGAAGATCCGCTGAACTAGGGAATGGCTACCCACTCCAGTATTCTTGCCTGGAGAATTCCATGGACAGAGGAGCCTGGTGAGCTACAGTCTATGGGGTGGCAAAGAGTCTGACATGACTGAGCAACTAACACTTTCTTGACTTTCATAATGAAGCTTTCGGAAAGCTAGCTGACCTCATATTATATCTCACCTCTTCAGTTCCCCACTCCCACTAATAAAAATTAAAAGGATTCTTCATTGGGGAAATTGACCAGCTGAGGAAAAATGACCACAGGTATGATAATTTGAGGTCACTGGCAAAAAAACTGGGCTCTTATTCAATAATCCTTTTAAGAGACCCACCAATAAATAAGTTTCAGCCATGCATGCTGACCTTAAAATTAGCTTTTGAGTATTTCAACCTCAACATAAACAGAGAAAGAAGGGTCACTACACTTTAGGGAAATCCCAAACCTGAATAAGAGAAAGAAGACCAAACAGATTGTCTGAAACAGTTGCTAATGAAACAGATAACAATATAGGAAATAGAAGAAAACCTAAAGAAAAATTAGTAATTACTAATTTTAGAGTGGTTAATGTGGATATACACATATTTGTATATTTGTATACAACATATATGGACTTCCCATGTATCTAAGTCAGTAAAGAATCTGCCTGCAGTGCTGGAGACCCAGGTTTGATCCCTGGGTGGGGAAGATCCCCTGGAGAAGGAATGGCAACCCACTCCAGTATCCTTGCCTGGAAAATCTCATGGACAGAGGAGCCTGGTGGGCTGCAGTCCATGGGATCAGTCACAAGGAGTCTGGCACGACTAAGCAACTAGCACTTATAAAACATACATATCAGAGAGTGTTTTGCCTACGTTCTCCTCTAGGAGTTTTATAGTTTCTGGTCTTACATTTAGCTCTCTAATCCATTTTGAGTTTATTTTGGTGTATGGTGTTAGGAAGTGTTCTAGTTTCATTCTTTTACAAGTGGCTGACCAGTTTTCCCAGCACCACTTGTTAAAGAGACTGTCTTTTCTCCATTTTATATTCTTGCCTCCTTTGTCAAAGATAAGGTATCCATAGGTGCGTGGATTTATCTCTGGGCTTTCTATTTTGTTCCATTGATCTATATTTCTGTCTTTATGCCAGTACCATACTGTCTTGATGACTGTGGCTTTGTAGTAGAGCCTGAAGTCCGGCAGGTTAATTCCCCCAGTTAATTCTTCTTCCTCAAGATTGCTTTGGCTATTCGAGGATTTTTGTATGTCCATACAAGTTGTGAGATTATTTGTTCTAGTTCTGTGAAAAATATCGTTGGTAGCTTGATAGGGATTGCATTGAATGTATAAATTACTTTGGGTAGTATACTTATTTTTACAATATTTATTCTTCCAATCCATGAACACGGTATATTTCTCCATCTATTAGTGTCCTCTTTGATTACTTTCAGTAGTGTTTTATAGTTTTCTATGTACAAGTCTTTTGTTTCCTTAGGTAGATATATTCCTAAGTATTTAATTCTTTTTGTTGCAAAAGTGTATGGAATAGTTTCCTTAATTTCTCTTTCTATTTTCTCATTATTAGTGTATAGGAATGCAAGGGATTTCTGTGTGTTGATTTTATATCCTGCAACAAGAAAAATAAATGACCCATTCAAAAAATGGTCCAAAGAACTAAACAGACATTTCTCCAAAGAAGACATAAAGATGGCTAACAAACACATGAAAAAATGCTCAACATCCCTCATAATCAGAGAAATGCAAATCAAAACCATGATGAGATACCATTTCACACCAGTCAGAATGGCTGCTATCCAAAAGTCTACATGCAATAAATGCTGGAGAGGGTGTGGAGAAAAGGGAACCCTCTTACACTGTTGGTGGGAATGCAAACTAGTACAGCCACTATGGAGAACAGTGTGGAGATTCCTCAAAAAACTGGAAATAGAACTGCCATATGATCCAGCAATTGCACTCCTGGGCATACACACTGAGGAAACCAGAATTGAAAGAGACACATGTACTCCAATGTTCATTGCAGCACTGTTTATAATAGCCAGGACATGGAAGCAACCTAGATGTCCATCTGCAGACGAATGGATAAGAAAGCTTTGGTACATATACACAATGGAGTATTACTCAGCCATTAAAAAGAATGCATTTGAATCAGTTCTAATGAGGTGGATGAAACTGGAGCCTATTATACAGAGTGAAGTAAGCCAGAAAGAAAAACACCAATACAATATACTAACGCATATATATGGAATTTAGAAAGATGCAAATGATAACCCTGTATACGAGACAGCAAAAGAGACACAGATGTATAGAACAGTCTTTGGGACTCTGTGGGAGAGGGTGAGGGTGGGATGATTTGGGAGAATGGCATTGAAACACGTATGTTGTCATATGTGAAACGAATCACCAGTTCAGGGTCGATGCATGTTACAGGATGCTCGGGGCTGGCGTGCGGGGATGACCCAGAGGGAGGATAAAGGGAGGAGGGAGGTGGGAGAGGGGTTCAGGAGGGAGAACTCATGTACACCCGGGGCGGATACATGTCAATGTATGGCAAAACCAACCAATATAATATTGTAAAATAATTAGCCTCCAATAAAAAAATAAATAAATAAAGACATATATAATTATACAACATATATAATATGAATATATATACGTATTTAACCTTCCATAAAGCAAAAAGAGTATGCCATTAAGAAAATAAATTCAGAGAACAAGAAAGAGCTTTTGAAAATTAATAATTTGACGGTAGAAATTTTAAAAATCCAAGAAAGTAATAACAAGTTGAAGAAATCTCTCTGAAAATGAATGAAAGGAAAAGCAAAAGAACATAAAAGAGCAAAGAAAAAACATATCTCTTTTATCCAGCACCTAATACTGATCATTTTAGTATCATCTTGTGTTAATCAATATACTTATTTTTATAAAAGTCATATAATACTCAGTAGTTATTTTTTCTTCATTGATTTTGCTTCAACATAAATAACAACTTAAAAGGAAGAAATGTCAACTTACCAGGTATTATTTACACTTAAAAAATATTATAAATGTATTAAACCTACACTTGCGAAGCAAAATATTACACCTCACAACTGGCACTCTGTTTCATTTAAAAACTTTTTAAATTCCAAATTAAAAATCCAGTGGTGGGGACTTCCCTCGTGGTCCAGAGGTTAAGATTCTGCACTTCCATTTCAGGAGGTGCAGGTTCAATCCCTGCTTGGGGAACTAAGATCTTGCATGCAGCATGGAACAGCCAGAACAATAAAAAATTTGAAAAATAAAAATACCAGTGGTCACACAGAATGACAGGACTGAAATAATTCAGGTTTCAGTTCTTCATCTTTATAACCATTATGTTATCATTATTTATTTTACATCTATTTAAATACAGACTTATGTAGTACAATTTTGCATTTACTATTTAAATACAGACTTTAGTACAGTAGGGGCTCAAAGCAGAAGCTACACCCACAGAGAAGTAAAATAATTCTGAACCCTTAGAAACTTACTCTCAAAATGAATGAGTAGAGCTATGTTGGCACAAATTAGAAGGATGGGACTAACTCTATAACTAGACATTCTCCATGTTAATCTTCATGCAAAATATACTTAGTATAGAATAAGTAATGCAAATGTGCTACTTTGAAAGTTACATGTATATAATCAAAACTCAACAATGCCAGCCAGCAATTTTTCAGAACTTAAAGTGATAATAGATTTAGAGGGAGAATTTCTGACATGTGGTAATCAAAGAAGAGCATCTTTTAGTATTATTTTTTATTTTCAGATACTTCCTTATTGCCTACACTAAAGAATACTGCTCCATTGGCCCTCTCTTTTTCCTTCAACTCCTAGAATGGAAAGGCAGGAGTTGCCAGATTGAAATAACCTACTAAATGCTCTGCAAAATAAATTTAAAAAAAAAAAGAAAAACCACTCTAAAACATTTCACTTTTATTGAAGTGAAGAATACACAGGATAAGGAAACCTGTCTTCAAACTTTAGGAGAGAAAATACATGTCCTATGCTACCCAGATTGTTCAATAGCAACAACAAAAGCTAGAAAATAATAGATTCTGTAAAATTCTAAGAGAAATTGATTTCCAACCAGAATACTTAACCAAACTAGGATTTAGAAAGTATGAGGGGAGAAAAATGGCATCTTAATAAAGCTAAGTGTGAAAAAATGTACTTTCCATGCTCCTTTTTCAAGAAGCTATAGGAAGATGGGCTGTATCGAAAATAAGGGGGGAAAGCTAAGAAAAAGGAAGATGAGATGCAGTATATAAAAGAGGAAAAGAGAATTCCCAGGATGGTAAAGAATGGGATCATATCCAAGAACAACTGGTTTAAAAGGCACTTAGGGGACTTTTCTGGTGGACTGGTGCTTGAGCATCCACCTTCCGATGCACAGGACAAAGGTCTAATTCCTGGTTGGGGAACTAAGATTCCACATGCTGCAGAGCCAACTAAGCCTGCATGCCACAACTAGAGAAAACCCAGCACATTCAAAATTTTTTAAAAAATAAAAAATTTTTATCTTTGTTATTTTCTCCTCCTACTGGAAATATAGTTTTGAAAGGATGAAAATTGCATGACTAGTGGTGCATTCTCAAATCTAATCTAGCCTGCCATTAAATAAAAATAAGGTGTGGGAAGGGGTGGGATGTGGAGAGGAGAAGAAAAGAGTTACCATTTTTTTCTTCAATTAATTAATTTGTTTTAATTGGAGGATAATTATGTTACAATATTGTGATGGTTTTTGCCATACATCTACATGAATTGGCCACAGATATGCATGTGTCCTCCCCCATCTTGAAACCACCCCCCCCCCAACTTCTATCCCTACCCTATCCCTCTAGGTTGTCTCAGAGCACTGGCTTTGGGTGCCCTGCTTCATGCATGGAGCTTACACTGCTCATCTATTTTCCATATGGTAATGTACATGTTTCAGTGCTATTCTCTCAAATCATCCCACCCTCGCCTTCTCCCACTGAGTCCAAAAGTCTGTTCTTTATATCTATGTCTCCTTGCTGCCCTGCGTGTAGGATTGTCAGTACCATCTTTCTAAATTCTATATATATGCAATAATATACAGTATTTGTCTTTCTCTTTCTGACTCATTTCATTCTGTATGATAGTCTCCAGGTTCATCAACCTCATCAGAACAGATTCAAATGCATTCCTTTTTATAGCTGAGTAATATTCCATTGTGTATATGTACCACAACTTCTTTATCCATTCACCTATCAATAGACATCTAGGTTGCTTCCATGTCCTAGCTATTGTAAATAGTGCTGCAATGAACATTGGGGTACTTATGTCTCTTTCAATTCTGGTTTCCTCTGTGTATATGCCCAGTAGTGGGATTGCTCAGTCGTATGGCAGTTCTAGTCCTATATTTTATTTTTTTCACTTGGAGGCTAACTACTTTACAATATTGAGGTGGTTTTTGCCATACAATGACATGAATCAGCCACAGGTGTACATGTGTCCCACCATTCTAAACCCCCACCCCACCTCCCTCCCCACCCCATCCCTTTGGGTTGTCCCAGAGCACCAGCCTTGCATGCTCTGCTTCATGTATCAAACTTGCACTGATCATCTATTTCTCATATGGTTAATATACATGTTTCAATACTATTCTCTCATATCGTCCCACCCTCACCTTCTCCCACATAGTCCAAAAGTCTGTTCTTTACATCTGTGTCTCTTTTGCTGTCTCATATATAGGGTCATTGTTACTATCTTCTAAATTCCATACATATGCATTAATATACTGTATTGGTGTTTTTCTTTCTGACGTACTTCACTAGGCTCCAGTTTTGTCCACCTCATTAGAACCAACTCAAATGCATTCTTATCGCTGAAGAATTGATGCTTTTGAACTGTGGTGTTGGAGAAGACTCTTGAGAGTCCCTTGGACTGCAAGGAGATCCAACCAGTCCATTCTAAAGGAGATCAATCCTGGGTGTTCATTGGAAAGACAGATGCTAAAGCTGAAACTGCAATACTTTGGCCACCTCATGCGAAGAGTTGACTCACTGGAAAAGAGTCTGATGCTAGGAAAGGTTGGGGGCGGGAGGAGAAGGGGACGACAGAGAATGAGATGGCTGGATGGCATCACCGACTCTGTGGACATGAGTTTGAGTGAACTCCGGGAGTTGGTGATGGACAGGGAGGCCTGGCGTGCTGTGATCCATGGGGTCGCGGAGAGTCAGACGCAACTGAGCGACTGAACTGAACTGAACATTTCATTTGTATATGTACCACAACTTCTTTATCCATTCATCTTCCAATGGACATCTAGGTTGCTTCCATGTCCTAGCTATTGTAAACAGTGCTGCAATGAACATTGGGGTACTTATGTCTCTTTCAATTCTGATTTCCTCAGTGTGTATGCCCAGCAACAGGATTGTTAGGTCATAGGGCAATTCTATTTCCAGTTTTCTCCACACTGCTCTCCATAGTGTCTGTACTAGCTTGCATTCCCACCAACAGTGTAAGAGGGTTCCCTTTTCTCCACATCCTCTCCAGCATTTATTGTTTGTAAGCTTTTTGATGGCAGTCATTCTAACCAGTGTGAGATGGTATCTCATAGTGATTATGATTTGCATTTCTCTGATAATGAATGATGCTTAGAATCTTTTCATGCATTTGTTAGCCATCTGTATGTCTTCTTTGGAGAAATGTCCGTTTAGTTCTTTGGCCCATTTTTTGATTGGTTCATTTATTTTTCTGGTATTGAGCTGCAGGAGCCGTTTGTATATTTTTGAGATTAATTATTTGTCAGTTGTTTTGTTTGCTATTATTTTGTCCCTTTCTGATGGATGCCTTTTCACCTTGCTTATAGTTTCCTTCATTGTGCAAAAGCTTTTAAGTTTAATTAGATCCCATTTATTTATTTTTTATTTTATTTCCATTATTCTGGGAGGTGGGTCATAGAGGATCTTGCTCTGATTTGTGTCAGAGAGTGTTCTGCCTATATTTTCATGAGTTACCGTTTTAAATGATACTTTAAATGATGCCAAATTGTACTCAGACTTTTAGGAGCTCAAATTAACAATATCTATCAAATTATAAAATGCCACCTCCATTTTAACTCAGCATTTTCACTTCTCTAGGTATATAAAAGTGGCTTACACAAAGTAGAGTCTGAAAAAATGTGGTCAACACAGCATTCTTTATAATAGCTAAAAACTGGAAACTAGCTATTTTGCTCAACTTAAGGGACCTGGGTAAATAAACTTTGGTGAAGCTATTCAATGGAGTATAATGTGGTTGTTAACACAAAATGAAGTAGATCTGTATGTGCTGACTTAGGAAGATCTCCCAAGATAGATTATTAAGTGAGAAACGTGAGGTGCAAAAAGATAGGAAAGGAGTGATGCCACTTAAGCGAAGGAAAATATCCATAAACTATGAGACAATGCTTAGGTATCTTCTTCCACTATTAAATACAATTAAATATCAAATCATTGGTCATAAATATAATGCAATTAATTAAAATAATCAGTAAACTCAAATTAATGAGAGAGATAACCTATGATATTCTGATAAATATTTAACAACTGGCTTCTTAAGGAAAAAATCATTTCCTTGATTTTACCATTTGCCAATATCTTTTGTGTGCATATTCCCACCACCCTGATTTCATATCACCAACAAAATATCACTGGATTCAGAGAAGGATGTTCACAATTTGCCTTCCCAAGCCAGGAAAAACCCAATGACCAGCATGCCACTGGGTGAGATCGCAAGATAAGGGACTTGTATTACCCGGGAATATGATCTCTGCTTTCGACCTTATGGTTCTTTTACACCTTCAGTTGTTCAAAAGTAAGGTCAGAAAGGCCATTCAGCAAGGCAAAACTTTCTGCAATGTTTGATTTCTCTGGGAGCTGGGTGAGCAGAGCTGCTAAATTCACTTTTGCACTGAACAAAGATCAGGCAATTTACATGATTTTTCCTTTGCCTCTTTTGGGCTCTTGGATGTGTTTGCATGTAAAGTAAAGAAAATATTAGGTAGAACAAGAATGAGCTATCAAATTGATATTTCCTGACCTTTCGAGCTAGAAAGTGCACCTTAAATTAACAACATGTATGGAATAAATGCAATGAGTTATGCCCTTTGACTTCGAACTATTTGCTTTCAAGATATGTGTGTATGACCGTCAACTTTTTGACAGAAACCCTAATACTGGGTCTTTGGAAATCCCCACAGTAAATGCTTGGCTAAATAGCAAGAAAGGAGAAATGATCTTTCCTCTTAAGTGAGTGCTGATCCAAGCAGCAGTTTCTTCATTTGCTCAATGCAGTGTCATCTATCTACCATCACATGTGGGCAAAGGTCATGCATCAACAATGCTTATCTATGTCCATGTTTATTCACAGCTGGAAGTAGGCAGGAAGTGTAGTTTTAAGGGAAAAAGATGAGACAAACTCCAGAAGGAGGAAGGAGAATTTCTGTTATACTATATGAACCTTATTTATTTTGAGAAGGTTCTGACAAGTTCAAAATAGGTGATCCTATCACTAAAAGAGAATTAGGTACATAATTAATAATTGTTGCTGTTTAGTCACTGAGTTGTATCCAACTTTTTTGTGACCTCATGGACTGTAGTCCACCAGACTCCTCTGGCCATCGGATTTCCCAGGCAAGGATACTGGAGTGGGTTGCCATTTCCTTCAGGGGATCTTCTTGACCCAAGGAATATGAAGACTGTTCTCAGTAATAGAGGACAGACACACCATCATTTATCAATAAATGATATTACAATTAAGTGCAGAAAGTTGGGAGTGATATTTTGATGCTGTCACTTGACAATATAAAATCAATGTGCCCCCAAGAAGATGTAAATATAGCTCAGAATGATAAGTAGGAAAAATAAACCTTTGCACATTAGACAGCACAAAAGATCAAAGTTAGAGCATACCCTGTTAAAATTCATTGACTAAGTTGCAAAACCACTATAGGATATATTTAGAGAAATATAGTTGGCTCTTGTTCTGTAGAAATAAGTATATTTTCTAAAAAGAGAGTGAAGGAGTGTATTAACTTTAATTATCCATTAATTTTAATTATGAATGTAGCTGTGAATCTTGAAAAATATCTAGTCTCACACATATAATAAAATTACTTCTATAAATACCAAAATGTTTAAAAGTAATACATCTACTGAAACTTTTACCAAACTAATATTAATCAGAGTTGTACAAAATTTGTTAGGTTTTGTTTTAATCCTGAGAACATTATTTTCAAGGTCAAAGAAAAAGATAATATTTTAATCAAACAGACCACATTGCTTCAGTATGAAGTTCTATCATCTTTCTTACTCGTGGTTATCCAACAGAATATGTCTTCTTGGTTTATGAGAACTTGTTTCATAGCAGTTAATGAAAAGTGCTTACATAAAGAAATAAAAAAGGTTGATGTAGATTAAATGTTGGAAAATATTTAAAAACAAGGGCCAGTCCCTCAAAATACAGCATTAAATTTATTTCGTGCAGTCACATTCGCTGGAATTTATACAATGGTAAATAAATTCATGAGGATTTCTAGTTTCCGTGAGTGCTAAAATTAATATAAGCAGTAAAATTCTTGGACTCTACATTCAATGAAGAAACTAAAAATTGTCTGATGTGATATTTATGTTAATTCATGTGAAAACAATGCCCTGAATTGTTGATTTTGTCATGGTAAATTCCTACATGTTGAGTCTTCGGCATTACATTATGTACTTGTAAAACTTAAAAGGACGAGCATTTTTCCCACTAAACAAAGCTCTGTTCAGACCGTAGCCTGAGTAAAATATCAAGTTCTGATCTCTAAAACCAAATAGGAATGTTTAGCTCATAATCAAACTAAGGTTTGCTTTGCTAAAGCCAGAAATCATTTCTTTCAAGTTGCTTCTGACTTTGTCCAGGTCATGTAATCCAGACCAAACATGGACAGTTCTGAGGTTTTGATGCACACAATGCTGGAAACCCTATATGATGTTTTAAAAAGATATTCAAACCTTCAGAGTTCTTTCATTTCAAATGAAATTTTAATGTGCATAAATGAAGGACCAGAATGTATAAAGGCCCTAATGTTATTAGCTATAATATTTGTGAAAGATTATTCTATAATTATGTTTAACTTGATGGAACAAGTGTATCTGCGGGCCCAAACCAGAATAGAAAAGGATCATGACTTGACTGTAAATCTTCATTGGCATTATAAAAATAATATCTGAAGAACTGAACGGACAGATAGGACAGAAACTGCATTAAATAAACAAATACACTGCTGCACTTAATAGAAGAACAATGGTAAAGGAAATTTTTTAGCCATCGTATTACTCACCTATTCATTCTAAAGCGTAATTGTCAGCTTTATTTTCCTATGCCAGAGTAAGCGGCTGCATCTTTGGGATATTTACAATTTGTGCAATTTATTGAGACAGATCCAATTCCTTTTTTATTTGTTTTCCCAAAGCACCTATTTTTTTACCTTTGCTGACCAGTGCAAAATCATCCTCACTAATGTTTATAAAATACCACATTATTGTTAGATATCGAATCCAAATGCAAGCACTGCAGGTTCTAACAGATACGAGCTTGATGGAATCTGTCTTTAGATTGCTGCTGTCCAGACTGCCTAAGCATAGATTCTGTAAAAGTCAGTGACAAGAAAGCATGAAAGGGAAGAAGGCCAGGGGTGTGTGTGTGTGTGTGTGTGTTTATGTGCAGACACAGATATGTGCTTGGGAGAGAGAAGCAGATGGATACAAATGAACAGAGAGGGAAAGAAAGGGAAATTCCAGCTAAGAAAACGTTTCAAAACTTGGATACAAAAATATGGCAACATCTATTTTTCCCTTATGATTCATTTTTTAACCCATCGAACATCAAGCATAAGAAGAATTAGAATTTACATTCAGGAATAGATACAGTATCTAATTGGAATTTTTGAAATTTGTACAAGTCATTCTCACCTAAATTCTCAGTATTTACTAAAAAATAGTGAATACAATAGAAGATGTGATAGAAAGGTCAAATACAGGAAAATAATTAATAAACTCTGTAACTCCCAACTAAAGTAAAAGGTAGAGCTTCTATTTCCCAGTAGTTAAGGAGCCTTGGGGCATTTTATGGCTTTCTCTCAGTCACTGAGATTCTGCCTTCCTCTCTCAATGTGAAAATAATCTTAAGGACATTAGAATATTTGCTGGGTGGTAGGGAAACAACACATTGTATTTGTGCCATATACTAGAGATTATTCTAGGCTCTCTACCTACGTGGACCCCTTTAATCCTGCCAATAACTTTGTGATATAGTAATAAACCCCATTTTACTAAAGAAGAAATTCAAGCTCTGAGAAGAAAAGCAAACTACCCAAGGTTATAAAGAAAGGAAAGATCAGACAACACCCTATGAAGGAGATCTAGACGTATGTAGTTCGTAGCACACACTTTACAAGACTTAGGCGGAAATTAAGAATATTTGAACACTATTCATAAATACATTGCTGCCTTATTCGTGAGTTCTATTTGCAGTACAATGAAATCCTTATATTGTAGGTATTATTAGGGAAAATCTTGGGTCTATAAATTTTATATGTGGAATCTGTTAAATAAGTTACATTTAGTTATGAAAAGGGGCAATGAAAACCCATTTTGGGTTGACCAGCCGCCATCTAAAAGACCTCAAGATGAACCTGTTGATAAAGCAAAATGAAGTTTTTTAGATCTACTGCAGAAAAGGCTAACATCAGTTTGACAGAATTGTGGCTGCACCTTCAAAAGGGGATTTAAAAGGAGGATAGTTATAGGTTTTTAGGGTCTGGTTTGGGCAATTGCAAGGCAACTATTTTGAAAAGTGGTTACCTGATTGGAACTGGGTTGAATTTACTATGTTGTACCATTGAATGGGTGGGAACGGCAAGGAGAAACTGCTGAATGGAGTCTTGATGACCAAACTGTTAGTTTTGATACATAAGCATTTAAGGCAAGGGCTTAGTTTCCAGTATCAAGTATTTCCTAGAAAACATAATTAAATTACTTTCACTTGTTCAGTGTTGTTTAACACATGGGCAGGAAATCGTGGTGGTTTCAGTTCTCATTTGCATCATGTCAAATAAAAAATGTTTCAGTTTGACACCAAAGCTCATGCTGATTTCTCTCTCATGTTTCTGAGATGAAAGTGAAACTATCCCATGAGTCCTCTGTACTCTGGATTTACCTCAAATTTGATTTTCTTTTTTTTTTTCCCGGTCTTTCACTCTTCCTCCCATTTATAGAAGGGAAAACTTCTTTCTTGTGAAAAATGAACCTACTTATCTAAGGACTAGAGTGTGTGTCTCCACAATTCTTTTGGGACAAAGCTTAATCTCAGTGTCTTTTATTTCTTCTATTGCTTTATCTTCAATGCTTAAACATACTGAGGCTTGTGGCCTTTATATCAATGACTTAGAAAAAGCGTTACATTATCCAAAGACACTAAAACATATGCATTTAAATGCACAAGTTCTCCAAAAGAAAAATCCTAGGGAGGTTCATGGCAGTATTTTCTCAAAATTCTGGGACAATAAAGAAAGTGAGTTCTGAAAGTCTTACTGCAACAATATTCAGTTCAGTTCAGTTCAGTTCAGTCGCTCAGTCGTGTCCGACTCTCCGCGACCCCATGAATCACAGCACGCCAGGCCTCCCTGTCCATCACCAACTCCCGGAGTACACTCAAACTCATGTCCACAGAGTCGGTGATGCCATCCAGCCATCTCATTCTCCGTCGTCCCCTTCTCCTCCCGCCCCCAACCTTTCCCAGCATCAGAGTCTTTTCCAGTGAGTCAACTCGTCTCATGAGGTGGCCAAAGTATTGGAGTTTCAGCTTTAGCATCAGTCCCTCCAATGAACATCCAGGATTGATCTCCTTTAGAATGGACTGGTTGGATCTCCTTGCAGTATAAGGGACTCTCAAGAGTCTTCTCCAACACCACAGTTCAAAAGCATCGATTCTTCGGCGATCAGCTTTCTTCACAGTCCAACTCTCACATCCATACATGACCACGGGAAAAACCTACCACTAGCTTAAAAACTACTAATTTGATCCGTGTTTAATGAAAAAGGGGCTTCTAATAAACAAAGCATTATAGATTTAGTTTAGTTAGTATGAATCCTAGACAAATTAAGTGTCCTTAGTTGCTCAGTCATGTCTGACTGTTTGCAACACTTTGGACTGTATCTCACCAGGCTCTTCTGTCCATGGGATTTTTCAGACAAGAATACTGGAGTGGTTTGCCATTTCCTCCTCCAGGGAATCTTCCCAACCCAGGATCAAACCTGCATCTCCTGTGTTTCCTGCATCGCAAGGGACTCTTTACTCAGTGAGCTATCAGGGAAGCCCCTGAAAAATTACAGTCATGGGCAAATATGAAAGCTATTGAGTTAGTCTTTGAATCAGTCCCAAAAAAAGAGAGACAGAAAAAAGAGAACAATTCAGCAAACAGTGTGGCTTTAAAAATGTGCGGTGCAAGAGAGGTCTTTGATCCTTCAGTTCAGTCACTCAGTCATGTCCGATTCTTTGCAACTCCATGGATTGCAGCAGGCTAGGCCTCCTGGGCCATCACCAATTCCTGGAGCTTGCTCAAACTCATGTCCATGGAATTGGTAATACCATCCAACCATCTCATTCTCTGTTGTCCCCGTCTCCTCCTGCCTTCAATCTTTCCCAGCATCAGGGTATTTTCAAATGAGTTAGTTCTTCGTATCAGGTGGCCAAAGTATTGGACTTTCAGCTTCAGCATCAGTCTTTCCAATGAATACTCAGGATTGATCTCCTTTAGGATGGACTGGTTGGATCTCTTTGCAGTCCAAGGGACTCTCAAGAGTCTTCTCCAACACCACAGTTCAAAAGCATAAATTTTTCCATGCTCAACTTTCTTTATAGTCCAATTCTCACATCCATACATGACCACTGGATAAACCATAGCCTTGACTAGACAGACCTTTGTTGGCAAAGTAATGTCTCTGCTTTTTAATATGCTATCTAGGTTGATTATAAATTTTCTTCCAAGGAACAAGTGTCTTTTAATTTCATGGCTACAGTCAGCATCTGCAATGATTTTGGAGCCCCCAAAAATAAAGTCAGCCACTTTTTCTACTGTTTCCCCATCTATTTTCCATGAAGTGATGGGACCAGATGCCATGATCTTAGTTTTCTGAATGTTGAGTTTTAAGCCAACTTTTTGATTTTCCTCTTTCACTTTCATCAAGAGGCTCTTTAGTTCTTCTTTGCTTTCTGCCATAAAGGTGGTGTCATCTCCATATCTGAGGTTATTGATATGCAAGCTTTGATCCTAGTCAACTGGAAATCCTGCAGGGCAAAGTTTTCAGACAACTGGAATGAAAGCTGAACCCACGAGTGAGTTACTGTCAGGTCTATGCCGCCAAAGGAGTGGTAACTCTGTTGTTTAAACACGTGAGAAGGAGTGTGTGTGTGTCTGTGTGGGTGCTGGTCGGTTTTCACAAACCAAGTAAGTAACACACCGTTACAGTTTGGGGAGAAGAATAGCTCCTAGTTTCTGTGCCCCTTTCTGAGGTTAGCTGATAAGGCAGTTTTCTCAGCTGTCCTGGTATCAAATGACTATACCAGGAAACTGCATGAATTAAAATCTGTCCAGTAGGGCTGTTCCATTTTTAATGACTGCTGAGCAACCTAATTAGCATACATGTGCTTAAAAGATTGATAGAGGGGCCATATTATACCTGAGCAATAAAACCAAGTGGGCAGGATGGCCTAGGCTCCCCTTATGCTGACCTAAATCTACCTTGCAAACCTATATGATCTAAATTAATCAATTTCCTCCTTGAGCCATGACTGTGTGTGTAGCCTGATTTAAAAACAAACAGAAGGAAGCAAAATCACACAGTATTCTTGGGAGAAGACTTCAGCACCATCACTTGACATTAAACTTGGTCTTAGCCCCTAGAGCAGCTTGACAGAACTTTGTCCAGCTTACTCATTTAGCTCCATCAAAAACCAGGTTTCAAGAAGATAGCAAAACATCCAAGGAAGTTCATCTACTGAAGATCCAGGCTGTGCATGGAAAGGCTTTGTAAATATCAATGACCAAATGCAAGCAGAGTTTTGCTCAGATCCACACTAGAGGCTGTGGGCTTCCCAGCTAGCTCAGTGGTAAAGAACCTGCCAGCCAGTACAGGAGACATGAGTTTGATTCCTGGGTTGGAAAGATCCACTGGAGAAGGAAATGGCAACCCACTCCAGTATTCTTTCCTGGAAAATCCCATGGACAGAGGAGCCCGGTAGGCTCAGCCCATGGGGTCTCAAAGTCAAACACCACTTAGCAACTGAACAACAACACCACTACATGCTGTAAGCAGGAGAAAAGGAATGGGTAAAGGCACAGTGGAAGAGCAGGAGCACAGCTTTTGAACATTGATATGTTCAAAAAGGTTTCTGAAAGGACTCTGTGAGATGGCCCCTCTTTCCGTTGTTTTCCAGAGGATATAAGCAGAGGAACCTCTGCTAGGTTTATAAATTTAAGACCAGAGTTGAATTTCCCAAAGTGTAGCCCGAAAGGACATTACTTCTTAGAAAAAATACCTTAGGGGGAATCTGAGAGTTGGTGCAGTCATGACTATACCTGAGGGACCAGGCAGGTCTGAAGGGGCTCAAGGTAACTCCCTAAACCTCAACAGGTCACCAAGAGAGACTCTTATTTTCTCATGGCCCTAAAGAGATGAATGTATTCTAGCTGGCCGAAATAGCTGGTATACAGAGAGTGGACTCTTGCTCTGGGTAAGAAGATGCCACAGCAGTCAGTGAAGCTTGGTTTGTTTCATGAGCATCAGAAGATGAGGCAGGACCCATTACACATCATCCGGCGCCTATGCAGAGCATGACATGGGCTTCAGGAGGAAGTCAGAGGGCAAATCCCAATGCATGCCAATGACAACAAGTTGACCAAGGACAACTCAGAACCAAGAAGATGCATGAGATCTTAGATGCCACCCTGGAGAGATTGTGTGGGGAGGTAAGTCATGAGTTTACTTGTGTTTAAAAATGAAATGTCTGAGAACACACAGAGCTTTTGAGTTCACTTAGAAATGACTTAGCTAAGATTTCTACCATCAATAGAAACAGGAGCTCAAGTCAGAGATTCAGTTTAATTACAAAACGTGAAGTTTCATTTCCTATATACCTCAGTGTGTGGTTTGTGGAAATCATATTCATTGAAATGGAAATTAGAGATGAAAGAAATTGGTCCCCTTGCCTACTCCAGTCTCGTCCTAACAATCACCCTACAAAGTGAAACGCTGTATACATTTCAGACAGGTGAGAGCTGAGGTTAAGAGAGGCTGTGTAACTCATGCACATGTGTGCTCAGTTGTATTCAACTCTTTGTGGACACTCTTTATGGACTGTAGCCTACCTGGCCGGAGAAGGCAATGGCAAGCCACTCCAGTACTATTGCCTAGAAAATCCCATGGATGGAGGAGCCTGGTAGGCTGCAGTCCGTGGGGTCGCTAAGGGTCGGACACGACTGAGCAACTTCACTTTCACTTTTCACTTTCCACTTTCACACATTGGAGAAGGAAATGGCAACCCACTCCAGTGTTCTTGCCTGGAGAATCCCAGGGACGGGGGAGCCTGGTGGGCTTCCGTCTATGGGGTCACACAGAGTTGGACACGACTGAAGTGACTTAGCAGCAGCAGCAGCAGCCTACCTGGCTCCTCTTTCCTTGGGATTCTCCAGGCAAGAATGCTAGAGTGGGTTACCATTTCCTCCTCCAGGTGAGCTTCTCAATCTGGGGATCAAACCTCTATTTCCTGTGTCTTCTGCATTGGTAGGCAGATTCTCTACCAGTGAGCTGCCTAGGAAACCCAAGTAACTCACTCACACAGTTAGTAAATAGAGCCAACATTTAAAATAAGAGTTGTATGAATCCACAGCCAGTTTTCTCTAAATATTGGGAGTTAATATCCTGTTGTAAAATTACCCTACTATCTTCTTTAGCACTCATCTGTTATTGGTCTCTTTTTTATTGCCAAGCTTCTAGAGAAGATTATTAAATTTTATGTTTTATTTTAGCATCACACACCTCTCCAAATAAAATATTATAGGCAGCTTCTAAATCTATATGTGAGTGAAGACACATACACAAAGGCACATGTGCTCACACACACACACAAACATGTAAATGGAGCTGCTCTGGATGACTGAGGGGTGAGCAGGGTCTCGTATAACACCCCATCAATTTCACTGATGATCAACAAAGCACTTTCTCGAGACTCTTAAGAAATTCTAACATGCTCTCCTTTGGAAAG
The DNA here is from genome assembly GCF_049115385.1 of Moschus berezovskii. Classification (NCBI taxonomy): domain Eukaryota; kingdom Metazoa; phylum Chordata; class Mammalia; order Artiodactyla; family Moschidae; genus Moschus; species Moschus berezovskii. The sequence continues at coordinate 97,910,741 of NC_142465.1, forward strand.
ATCTGAGCATGTTTATATAATCACTGTCTGTTTACCTTATAGCTTCATTCTCTTCTCCTCCCATTGCTTCACTGAAATGGATTACTGGAAGGTTTAAAATGATCTCCTTTTGCTCAGATTCAGTGTATTTTTATCAATTCTATTTCTACATGACCTGTCAGTTCGGTTCAGTCGCTCAGTCATGTCTGACTCTTTGCAACCCTATGGACTGTAATATGCCAGGCTCCCTTTTCCATCACCAACTCCCGGAGCTTGCTCAAACTCATATCCATTGAGTCAGTGATGCCATCCAACCATCTCATCCTCTGTTGTCCCCTTCTCCTCCTGCCTTCAATCTTTCCCAGCACCAGGGTCTTTTCCAATGAGTCAGTTCTTTGCATTAGGTCGCCAAAAGATTGGAGCTTCAGCTTCAGCCTCGTTCTTTCCAATGAACATTCAGGACTCCAACAAAATTGAGGTTTTCTTCTTGCTCTGTTTCAAAACATGTTGATTCGTTAGTTGCCCAGACTTTCTGATCCTTTGCTTTGCCTCCTTATCAGGCTCGCCTTCTTGTTCTTCATTTTTAACTGGGAATGCCGATTGAAACTCAAGTCTTGATTCTCTAATCCTATGTGTCTCCAAGCACTTTCTCTGGTGAGTTGATTCTTTCCCAAAGCTTCATTGATGACCTCTTGGTGATCATCCAAATTAGAAGTCCCTGTACTTTTCCATCACAGACTTGAAATCCCCAACAAATACCTATCATCTATCTTCACTACTATTCCCCTAAACATCAAAAAGCCCCAAATTGAAACTCATCATTCTCACCCCAGAACAGTCTTATTTTCCCAGATGTTCCATTTTGGCACTAACATCATTTTTCTATCTCCCAGAAGTGAAAACTTTAAAACACAGTTTATTCTTTGCTTCCTCTCAATCAATATCTAATCTGTCACATTATTTTAGCAAATCATCCTTCAGAATATATCTCAGATTTATCCCTTTCTCTCCCCATTCTGGCATGGACATTACTCTTGCATAGCCTCACATCTGGTTTGCTGCAACAGTTTCCTGGTTTATTATGTTTCTACCTCTATTATCTCCATGCTCTCCTCCATCCTGCATGTAAATATCTAACTGATCTTCATGCATCTTTGTACTCCCTACAGACACTCTGGTTCCTTCCAAAGTATTCCGTTGTGCTCCTCATCACCCATTTCCTCTATTATCTGCCGTGTGTGCCATCCTGACTCTGGTCTCTGCTTCTTTCTAAAAATGAATCCTCTGCTTGTCCAAACAATGCATGAAGCTTTTCTCAGCTTCTTCACTGCTCCCCAAGTTCTTCCATAAGATTTCTTTTGTGCTTTGCAGCAAATAATAGTTTAGTTTGCAAAGATTTCCTTATCTTTAAAGATGTTTGTATGTGTGTTTCCCTTCAAGGACAAGAATTATGTCATCCATATTTTACATCCCCTACAGCTCCTAGTTGGGCACAGTGCTGAGAACATGACTGATAGATGCATCTGACCCTAACCTCACTCTACCTTGTCAACTATCCTTTTCCCTAGTAGGAATTGTTGAATGATTACCATCCTGCTCACATTTTATTTTACAGAAAAAGCAAAAGCTATTGAGTGAGAATATTCTCACATTTCTTCAGTGCCATTCAAAATCTCTCTGTCTCCATCAATACTTCTAGTAAAGAAAGACATGTTTTTAACCAATGTCGGGGTTAATTTCTCTATTCATGTATTTGATTTCACTCTCTCTTACTTGCCCAAATTTTGCTGTACCAATTGTTTCCTTTTTTCTCCTGTCCTCAGTCCTACACACATACTCCAGTCTTCAATTTCCCAATGAGCCCTTGCCTCTGTTTTCAGATTATTGCTCTTTGCCCTCCCCCAATAGCTTCTTATAAGAACCGTGACCTGCACACATCACTTCTCTACCTCCCAGTCACAACTTAATCTGCCTTTCATGCCCTCTTTTCTACTCAAACTGCTCTCTAATAAGCAATGAGGGATGACATTGTCCTAACCTGTGTCCTCTTAGCTTCCACACAATTTGATTTTTCTTTTTTTTCTCTTTGTTTTATTGAGATATAATTGACTGTGACATTGGCAAGTTTAAGGTGTGCAAGGCATTGGTTTGATACATTTATATATTGCAATATGATTATAGCAGTAGTATTAGCTGACATCTTTATCATGTCACATATTTTCATTTCTTTTCTGTGTTAAGAACAGTTATGATTTACTCTCTTTGCTGTTCAATAGCTGTCATGTCTGACTCTTTGTAGCCCCATGGACTGCATTATGCCAGGACTCTGTGCCCTTCAGTATCATTCAGAATTTGAGTTTGCTCAAACTCATGTCCATCCAGTCGGTGACACCCATCCAACCATTTCATCCTCTGTCACCCCCTTCTCCTCCTGCCTTTAATCTTTCCCAGCATCAGGGTCTTTTCCAATGAATCAGCCCTTTGCATCAGGTGGCCAAAGTCTGGTGCTTCAGCTTCAGTGAATGAATATTCAGGGTTGATGTCCTTTAGAAGTGACTGGTTTGGTCTCCTTGCTGTCCAAAATGTTTCTAATACAGTATTTCTGACTGTAATCACTATGTTATGCATTAGAGTTCCAGGACTTCTGCATCAACTAGCTGTAAATTTTTACCCTTAAATAACATCTTCCCAATTCCCCCACTCCCAAGGTGCTGGTAATTACCATTTTATTCTGTTTTTATAAGCTCAGCTTTTTTAGATTCCCCATATAAGTAAGATCATACAATATTTGTCTTTCTGTGTCCAATTTATCTCTATTCATATTGTTGCAAACAGCAGAGTTTCCTTCTTTCTCATGGTTGCATAGTCTTCCATTGTATGTGTGTGTTTGTGTACACATACTGCATGTGTGTGTGTGTGTGTATGTGTGTGATATGTATATATATATAGCATTTTCTCTACATTTCCATTGTTGGACACTTGGCTTGTTTCCATATCTTGGCTATTGTGAATAATGCTGCAATGAACATGAGTGTGCAGATATCCCTTCAAGATACTGATTTCAACTCCTTCAGATACATATCCAGGAATGGAATTGCTGGATCATATGGTAATTCATTTTTAATTTTTTGAAGAACTTCTATACTGCTTTTCATACAAGAGTGGCTATAAAAATTGAACTCCCATGACTGATGTTGAATACTCCAATACTTTGGGCACCTGATACGAAGAGCTGACTCACTGGAAAAGACCCTGATGCTGGGAAAGATTGAGGGCAGGAGGAGAAGAGGATGACAGAGGATGAGATGGCTGGATGACATCACCGACTCGATGGACATGGGTTTGAGTGAGCTCCGGGAGTTGGTGATGGACAGGGAGGCCTGGCGTGCTGTGATTCATGGGGTCTCAAAGAGTTGCACACGACTGAGCGACTGAACTGAACTGAACTACTTTTAAACAGCGGTCAATTCTTTTTGGCTTTCTCCCTGTTAAAAATGTTTCTCCTCCTTCTACTCATGATATCACTGGCTTCATGATACCACACTTCTGTTTCCTTTCTCATTTCGTCTCCTGTACCCCTTGTCTTGTCCTCTTAACTCCTTTTCCTCCTTCCTTTGCTGAAGGCAGGATTTCCCAACAGAGGTAAAAAGCACTTTGATGGTGGAGCCCATAGAGTCAAGTGAGATAAATTACAGTTATTCTCTCAGCCTTCAGGGAGGCTGGGAGGAGCAGGTCTCAGGTGGTTGGCAGCCCACACACAGGCGAAAAATTGTCAGTTTGGCCCACATGCACATGTTAACATTTTGCATGTGTCCTTTGAGGTGTTTGGAAAATACTGGCCTAAGGACTGATGTTGAAGCTGAAACTCCAATACTTTGGCCACCTCATGTAAAGAGTTGACTCACTGGAAAAGACTCTGATTCTGGGAGGGATTGGGGGCAGGAGGAGAAGGGGACAACAGAGGATGATATGGCTGGATGGCATCACCGACTCGATGGACATGAGTTTGAGTGAACTCTGGGAGTTGGTGATGGACAGGGAGGCCTGGCGTGCTGTGATTTATGGGGTCGCAAAGAGCTGGACACGACTGAGTGACTGAACTGAACTGAACTGAAGATTCTATTCTCAACTCCCTTCTCATCTTCTGTCAGAGTAAGGTTTCCTACATTTTTACCCTAAAACAAAACAAAACCAAAGAACCTTCCTCCTTGCCTACACAAGCAGAGCCAAAATCTTTAGTTTGGAATTCAAAACTACTCATAATTTGGTCACTGATGCTTTTCTAGTTGTATTTTCCATACTTTTCTCCCAGGTAACTTACTGTGAAGCTAGAGCATGCTACAGATTGTCAACTCTGATGGTCAGTTTTACATTTGAGAGCTGTCACTTTCAGCCTTAATCATTTCTCTCATTGTTGAAGTCATCCCCTAAGACTCAATTCAAAATGCCATCTCTTCTGTGAATACTCTCTGTCCCTTATAGAATACATAAGTTTCCTTTATATATTCCCATGGTACATTTACAAATATCTATAAATTAACAGTTATAAAAGTCTAATTTGTACGCCCCACTACTTGACAACATTAGATGAATAGCAAGTCCGAAATGTATACAAATAGGTTTTACTTTTAGCAATATTTACCTTCATGTTAAAGCAACTAGATTTCTATAGGCAAGAGACTTTTGTGCAAGATATTGAAGTATTTGTAAGAAACATACAGAATGTATCCCTCTCTTTTATATCTATAAAATGTGAGACATCATAATTTGGCACCTATTTCACAGTGTGCTTGCCCCAACACACCCACCTGAGGACCTAATGAAATAATTGATGTGAAAGCACTTTTGTGAGATGTGTAAGACATTATACAAATGTCTGGTATTAGTATTGCGTGCAGTCTAGCTGTTATGGCTTCAAGAAGATTTCTTTCATTATGGTTAAGTCCATACATGTTAAATGAAGTATAGCACAGAGGCAACATTGAATATTTCAAGTCAGATCAACAGTTATACTCAAAACACATAGAAAATTGAAGCAAAAATGTTTTGGTTCAAATTATCCAGAGAGTCGCTTCACTTGTGTACTTTATTTTGTATAGACAAAAATAATGTCAGAAAACCACGTGTTTAATACCATCAGGTATCATCAGTTCAGATCAGTCGCTCAGCCGTGTCCGACTCTTTGCGACCCCATGAATCACAGCACGCCAGGCCTCCCTGTCCATCACCAACTCCCGGAGTTCACCCAAACTCATGTCCATCGAGTCGGTGAGGCCATCCAGCCATCTCATTCTCTGTCGTCCCCTTCTCCTCCCACCCCCAAACCCTCCCAGCATCAGAGTCTTTTCCAGTGAGTCAACTCTTCGCATGAGGTGGCCAAAGTATTGCGGTTTCAGCTTTAGCATCAGTCCTTCCAATGAACACCCAGGATTGATCTCCTTTAGAATGGACTGGTTGGATCTCCTTGCAGTCCAAGGGACTCTCAAGAGTCTTCTCCAGCACCACAGTTCAAAAGCATCAATTCTTCGGTGATCAGCCTTCTTCACAGTCCAACTCTCACATCCATACATGACCACGGAAAAAACCATAGCCTTGACTAGACGGACCTTGGTTGGCAAAGTAATGTCTCTGCTTTTTAATATGCTATCTAGGTCATAACTTTCCTTCCAAGGAGTAAGCGTCTTTTAATTACATGGCTGCAATCAGCATCTGTAGTGATTTTGGAGCCCTAAAAAATAAAGTCTGACACTGTTTCCACTGTTTCCCCATCTATTTTCCATGAAGTGATGGGACCAGATGCCATGATCTTTGTTTTCTGAATGTTGAGCTTCAAGCCAAAGTTTTCACTCTCCTCTTTCACTTTCATCAAGAGGCTTTTGAGTTCCTCTTCACTTTCTGCCATAAGGGTGGTGTCATCTGCATATCTGAGGTGATTGATATTTCTCCTGGCAATCTTGATTCCAGCTTGTGCTTCTTCCAGCCCGGCGTTCCTCATGATGTACTCTGCATAGAAGTTAAATAAGCAAGGTGACAATATACAACCTTGACGTACTCCTTTTTGCTATTTGGAACCAGTCTGTTGTTCCATGTCCAGTTCTAACTCTTGCTTCCTGACCTGCATACAGGTTTCTCAAGAGGCAGGTCAGGTGGTCTGGTATTCCCTTCTCTTTCAGAATGTTCCACAGTTTATTGTGATCCACACAGTCAAAGGCTTTGGCATAGTCAATGAAGCAAAAATAGATGCTTTTCTGGAACTCTCTTGCTTTCTCCATGATCCAGCGGATGTTGGCTATTTGATCTCTGGTTCCTCTGCCTTTTCTAAAACCTGCTTGAACATCTGGAAGTTCATGGTTCACGTATTGCTGAAGCCTGGCTTGGAGAATTTTGAGCATGACTTTTCTAGTGTGTGAGGTGAGTGCGATTGTGCGGTAGTTTGAGCATTCTTTGGCATTGCCTTTCTTTGGGATTGGAATGAAGCCTGACCTTTTCCAGTCCTGTGGCCACTGCTGAGTTTTCCAATTTTGCTGGCATATTGAGTGCAGCACTTTCACAGCATGATCTTTCAGGATTTGAAATAGCTCAATTGGAATTCCATCACCTCCACTAGCTTTGTTCATCGTGATGCTCTCTAAGGCCCACTTGACTTCACATTCCAAGATGTCTGGCTCCAGGTGAGTGATCAGGCCATCGTGATTATCTTCATCGTGATGATCTTTTTTGTACAATTCTTCTGTGTATTCTTGCCACCTCTTCTTAATATCTTCTGCTTCTGTTAGGTCCAGACCATTTCTGTCCTTTATTGAGCTCATCTTTGCATGAAATGTTCCCTTGGAATCTATAATTTTCTTGAAAAGATATCTTGTTTTTTCTATTCTGTTGATTTCTTCTATTTCTTTGCATTGATCGCTGAGGAGGCTTTCTTATCTCTCCTTGCTATTTTTTGGAACTCTGCATTCAGATGCTTATATCTTTCCTTTTCTCCTTTGCTTTTCGCTTCTCTTCTTTTCACAGCTATTTGTAAGGTCTCCTCAGACAGCCATTTTGCTTTTTTGCATTTCTTTTCCATGGGGATGGTCTTGGTCCCTGTCTCCTGTACAATGTCACGAACCTCCGTCCAGAGTTCATCAGGCACTCTATCAGATCTCGTCCCTTAAATCTATTTCTTACTTCCACTGTATAATCATAATGGATTTGATTGAGGTCATATCTGAAAGGTCTAGTGGTTTTCCCTACTTTCTTCAATTTAAGTCTGAATTTCACAATAAGGAGTTCATGATCTGAGTCACAGTCAGCTCCTGGTCTTGTTTTTGTTGACTGTATACAGCTTCTCCATCTTTGGCTGCAAAGAATATAATCAATCTGATTTTGGTGTTGACCATAGCTTCCCTTGAAAAATGAAAGTACTTTAGAAAATTGCATTCTAAAACTTTCTGAAATGTATTTTTTTGCCAGTTTAAAAAACTGTTATTCTTCCTTTTTGATATCATTACCCTTACTCATTGGTTTACATGTTTAAATTTTTACATACATACATACAATTCAATTCAAATCCAATGCATTTAATAAATATTTGGTAGACGTCAATGTACAGAGTCACTTTGCTATGTGTCACGTATTAAATGATCACACCAAAATCTCTATCAATGTAGAGCATCCAAAGGAAATAAGAGCGATACCTATAAACTATAATTTAGGGGATGATAAAATCAGGCCTATAGACAAGTTATACTCAAAAGCAGTGTAATCAATGCTCACTTTAGACTGGACTAAGTGTATGGCAAGGAAGACGCCATGAAGGTAGGTCTTAGAATTTGTCCACATATTTTACTTTGGATGTGCATAAATGTTCAAGGTCAGAAGGAGAGCAACTTTTGCTTTTCCCATTATAACCATATTTTTCAGCTTAGATGGAAACAGTTCCAGGGCAATTCACCCCCTCCTGGCTTTCTATCTATGTGTGCGCATCTTGAGAAGTGGGATTAGAGAAAAACCTGCAGGCATATTAATAAATAAATTTCACATGCTGTTAGATATTAAGTAAACATACAGATAAATATTCCTCTAGGGGTTATGATCTTATAACCTGGAGACTTCTAATTTGGCACCTGTGACATATAGTTACTTCCCACGGGGGTTTTCAGTAAATTAATTCTGATATTTTCAATTTAAAAATATGTGCAGTCCAGGTTTACTTAATGTACTTCTTGGATGATTCAATGTGTTGCTTTTGTAACAAAGTTACAGGTTTACAACTGGCATGTCAGCCCTTTTTTCCTATCATTTGGAACATATAGCAACCTGTGATGTGAATAGTTGGCAGCAGCTGTTGAAAATACTAAATCATGCAAATAACTAAAGTGCAGAAGATTTTAAAATATTGTATATGTTTGTCAATAAGCAAACAAAATTCAAATGTTGACTAGCTGCATGTTTAAGAATTTCAGTAGCAATGCAAGGAAATTCTGCTAATTGATTATTAAAATAGATAATGTTAAAATACTATTAAAAAGGCTACGTTAGAAAAGTGACACCAGTGCAAATTGCCTTCAAGTATGAACTTAATCCTCTTTGGTATATTCACCAGGCATGCATTATGAACTCTTCCTAGATTTAAAGATAACAAATTGTACCTAAGTATGTAGGAGAACGGGGTTCGATACCTGGGTCAGGAAGATCGCCTGGAGAAGTAAATGGCAACCCACTCCAGTATTCTTGCCTGGAAAATCCCATGGACAGGGGAGCCTGGTGGGCTACAATCCACGAGTCACAAAGAGTCAGATACAACTGAGCAAGTAACACTATAGCATAAGTAGGATAGAAAAAAATAAATCTTTCAAAAATATTACTTGATGAAATTAATTTGAACTTAATTTTATGTATTGGCAAAAAGTTTTCTCTTTTAAAAAAAAAAGAGAGAGAAAACTAATCTAGATGAATTATAGAAATTAGCTTACTGGGAATTCCCTGGTAGTTCAGTGGTTAGGAATCTGCCTGCCAACACAGGGAAAACAGGTTGGACTCCTAGTTTGGGAAGATTCTACATGCTATGTGGTAACTAAGCCTGAGTGCACAGCTACTGAGCCTGCCACTCTAAAACCTGTGATCTGTAGCTACTGAGCCCACGTGCTGCATCTACTTAAGCCCACGTGTCTAGAACCCATGCTCTGCAACAAGAGAAACCACCACAATGAGAAGCCCATGCACTGCAGCTAGAGAAAGCCCACGTGTAGCAAGGAAGCACAGCCAAAAATAAATGAATAAATAGAAAGTCTGATAATAACCTTATTTAGTTATCAATAAGCCATGAACGTAGTCATATGAGTTCTCTAAGGTGGATACAAATAAAATATTCCATGTCGTAGTCCCAGACTGGGCTTCCCTGGTGGCTCAGAGGTTAAAGCGTCTGCCTCCAATGCGGGAGACCCGGGTTCGATCCCTGGGTCGGGAAGATCCCCTGGAGAAGGAAACGGTAACCCACTCCAGTATTCTTGCCTGGAGAATCCCATGGATGGAGAAGCCTGGTAGGCTACAGTCCACGGGGTCACATAGAGTCGGACATGACTGAGTGACGGAACGGACGGGTAGTCCCAGACTAAGAGAAAGAGGAAAAACAGAACTGACTATCTTCTATAATTTCATCATTCTTCTGACAAAGGCATAGACAAATGAGATAGGGAAGAGAAAATGTCTAGTAACCAAGAACACAGGACAGGAAGGGCAGGGGAAAAGATAAATTAAAAAAAAAAAAAAAACTGTCATAGAGTGACCAAAACAGTTGGTCACTATTGAGGAATGACTTTGTGAGACAAAATTCATATAAAAAGGTTACTCCAATTTAGAAGGAGCAGTGAACTAGCAGTTACAAGAACTGAATTCTGATCCCAGGTCTGCCTTTGGTTAGAAAAAGTTACTCAACATTGTGTGTCCTCAGTTACCTCATCAAGAAAGAAGGGATACAGCTACTTTGGAAAACAGTTTGGCAGTTTCTTACAAAGCTGAGCACCAAAGAATTGATGCTTTTGAACTCTGGTGTTGGAGAAGACTCTGAAGAGTCCCTTGGATTGCAAGGAGATCAAATTAGTCAATCCTAAAGGATCTGAATATTCATTGGATGGACTGATGCTGAAGCTGAAACTCCAATACTTTGGCCACCTGATGTGAAGAACTGACTCATTGGAAAAAACCCTGATGCTGGGAAAGATTGAAGGCAGGAGGAGAAGGGGATGACAGAGGATGAGCTGGTTGGATGGCATCACTGACTCGATGGACAGGAGTTTGAGCAAACTCTGAGAGTTGGTGATGGACAGGGAGGCCTGGTGTGCTGCAGTCCATGTGGTTGCAAAGAGTCAGACACGATTGAAAGACTGAACTGAACTGAACTGAAACATACTCCTATCATGTGATCTAGCAATTGTGTTCCTTGGTATTCATCCAAAGAAGTGGAAAATGTGTGTCGACACATAAACATATACAAGTCTGTTCAGTTCAGTTCAGTTCAGTTCAGTCGCTCAGTCGTGTCCGACTCTCCGCGACCCCATGAATCACAGCACGCCAGGCCTCCCTGTCCATCACCAACTCCCGGAGTACACTCAAACTCATGTCCACAGAGTCGGTGATGCCATCCAGCCATCTCATTCTCCGTCGTCCCCTTCTCCTCCCGCCCCCAACCTTTCCCAGCATCAGAGTCTTTTCCAGTGAGTCAACTCGTCTCATGAGGTGTCCAAAGTATTGGAGTTTCAGCTTTAGCATCAGTCCCTCCAATGAACATCCAGGATTGATCTCCTTTAGAATAGACTGGTTGGATCTCCTTGCAGTATAAGGGACTCTCAAGAGTCTTCTCCAACACCACAGTTCAAAAGCATCGATTCTTCGGCGATCAGCTTTCTTCACAGTCCAACTCTCACATCCATACATGACCACGGGAAAAACCATTGCCTTGACTAGACGGACCTTGGTCGGCAAAGTAATGTCTCTGCTTTTTAATATACTATCAAGGTTGGTCATAACTTTCCTTCCAAGGAGCAAGCGTCTTTTAATTTCATGGCTGCAATCAGCATCTGCAGTGATTATAACATCTTTATTCAGAATTATCAAAACTTGGAAACAACCAACTTGTCTTTCAGTGCATGCATGTTCAGTTGTGTCCAACACTTTATGATCCCTGGACTGTAGACTATCAGGGTCCTCTGTCCCTGGGATTTCCCAGGCAAGAATACTGGAGTGGGTTGCCATTTCTCCTACTCCAGGGGATCTTCCTGACCAAGGCATCCAACCTGTGTCTCCAGTGTTTTCTGCATTGCTAGGTGAATTCTTTACCACAGCACCACCTGGGAAGCCCTGTTTTTCAGTAGGTGAATAGATAAACACACTGTGGTTCATCAAGACAACAGAATGCTCAGTTCAGTTCAGTTCAGTTCAATTCAGTCGCTCAGTCGTGTCCGACTCTCCGTGACCCCATGAATCACAGCACGCCAGGCCTCCCTGTCCATCACCAACTCCCAGAGTTCACCCAAACTCATGTCCACAGAGTTGGTGATGCCATCCAGCCATCTCATTCTCTGTCGTCCCCTTCTCCTCCCGCCCCCAACCTTTCCCAGCATCAGAGTCTTTTCCAGTGAGTCAACTCGTCGCATGAGGTGGCCAAAGTATTGGAGTTTCAGCTTTAGCATCAGTCCTTCCAATGAACACCCAGGATTGATCTCCTTTAGAATGGACTTTTTGAATCTCCTTGCAGTATGAGGGACTCTCAAGAGTCGTCTCCAACACCACAGTTCAAAAGCATCAATTCTTCCGCGATCAGCTATTCAACACTAAAAAGAGACATGGAAGAATCTGAAAGCCTGTAGCTTTAAGTCAGTGTGAAAGGCTGTATATTGAATGATTTCAACTATATATCATTCTGGAAAAGGCAAAACTATGGAGAGAGTAAAAAAAATCAGTGATTGCCAGATGTTGGAGGGAGAAAGAAAAGTCAAGTAGGCAGAGCACTGAGACTTGTAGGGCAGTTAAAATAATCTGTATGATACTATAATGATACATGTCTTTGCTCATTTTTCCAAGCCCTGGAATATGCAGTGTCAAAGGTGAATTCCAAAGTAAAATATGAACTTCGAAAGATTATGATGTGTCAAAGTAGTTTCATCATATGTAACAAATGTCCCACTCTGGTGGGGGACATTGAGAAGAGGGGAGGCTATATATGTGTGGGGACAGAGGATATATGAGAAATATTGGTATCTTTTCTGAATTTTGCAGTGAACTTAAAACTGTGCTAAACAAAATCGTAAAGAAAAGAAAGAGGGGATTATAATAATACCCTCTATTATAAAATAAAATACTATAATGCAAATTAGAGCAAGTCTCTCTCAGACTAAAAGCTATGGAAATGTAAGCCATAATTTTTATTGCATTTAACTGTTAAAAATTTCTAAAACATGAATAGGCATGGCAACTTTTGAAGTTGGAAGTTTCATGTTTCTAACTTATAATTAATATGAGGGAAGATTATTTGTCCAGTGGTATAGGGAGCCTCAAAGTATCAGATTTCATGCTCTAAACCATGGAAATTTGATGAAAAATATTGAGCAAAGTAAACAAATTTAAATGTTAGAAAGTTTAGGGTAGAAACGGCAGATGAGCAATAGTAAAGAAAATAACTCAACAAAAAGGCAGTTAAAGTAGTTCCAATGAGAGACAACCAAGGCCAGACACAGAACAGAAAGAAAAGACTAATTTCAAAAAAGCACTTATAAATGATACAGCTAGTAAGGTCTGGAATGTGTACTGCATCAGTTCAGTTCAATTCATAGTGACTGTAATTAACAATACTGTATTAAATACTTAAAAGTTTCAAGATAGATCTTAAAAGTTATTACCACACACATACACACACACACACACACACAAAAATAGTGAATATGTGAGTGGATGGAAGTGTTCACTAACTTAACTGTGATAAGTGAAGTGTCAGTGACACAGTCAAGTCTTACTCTTTTTGACATAGACTCTAGCCTGCCAAGCTCCTCTGTCCATGGAATTCCCCAGGCAAGAATCATGGGGTGGGTTGCGATTTCCTTCTCCAGGGGATATTCCTGACCCAGGGATCAAACCCAGGTCTGCTGCATTGCAGGCAGATTCTTCACTATCTGTACCACCAGGGAAACCCTACATTATAATATTATACATAAGTGTATAAAATTCTCACATCCTGCATCTTACAGTTACATATGTTGTATGTCAATAATATCTCAATAAAACTGGGGAAAAGTTCAATGAAAAACTGGAGAATTTAATAATATCTCCAGAAAACTGAAGAATTTAATGAACAGATGTGTCTCCTGAGCATGAGATGGGAAATATCTACAGTGACTATTATTAAGTCCTCATTTACAGAGTCTTACATTAGGAATCAGTGAACTAAAATGGACTGGAATGGGTGAATTTAACTCAGATGACCATTATATCTACTACTGTGGGCAGGAATCCCTTAGAAGAAATGGAGTAGCCATCATGGTCAACAAAAGAGTCCGAAATGCAGTACTTGGATGCAATCTCAGAAACGACAGAATGATCTCCATTTCTTTCCAAGGCAAACCATTCAATATTACAGTAATCCAAGCCTACGCCCCAACCAGTAACGCTGAAGAAACTAAAGTTGAACGGTTCTATAAAGACCTACAAGACCTTTTGGAACTAACACCCAAAAAAGATGTCCTTTTCATTATAGTGGACTAGAATGCAAAAGTAGGAAGTCAAAAAACACCTAGAGCAACAGGCAAATTTGGCCTTGGAGCACGGAATGAAGCAGGGCAAAGGCTAATAGAGTTTTGCCAAGAGAACGCACTGGTCATAGCAAACAACCTCTTTGAACAACACAAGAGAAGACTCTACACATGGACATCACCAGATGGTCAACACCAAAATCAGATTGATTATATTCTTTGCAGTCAAAATGGAGAAGCTCTATACAGTTACTCAAAACAAGACCAGGAGTTGACTGTGGCTCAGATCATGAACTCCTTATTGCCAAATTCAGACTTAAATTGAAGAGGGTAGGGAAAACCACTAGACCTTTCAGATATGACCTCAATCAAATCCCATATGATTATGCAGTGGAATTGAGAAATAGATTTGAGGGTCTAGATCTGATAGAGTGCCTGATGAACTCTGGACGGAGGTTCATGACATTGTACAGGAGACAGGGACCAGGACCATCCCCATGGAAAAGAAATGCAAAAAAGCAAAATGGCTGTCTGAGGAGGCCTTACAAATAGCTGTGAAAAGAAGAGAAGCGAAAAGCAAAGGAGAAAAGGAAAAATATAAGCATCTGAATGCAGACTTCCAAAGAATAGCAAGGAGAGATAAGAAAGCCTTCCTCAGTGATCAATGCAAAGAAATAGAGGAAAACAACAGAATAGGAAAGACAAGAGATCTTTTCAAGAAAATTAGAGATATCAAGGGAACATTTCATGCAAAGATGGGCTCGATAAAGGACAGAAATGGTATGGACCTAACAGAAGCAGAAGAACTGTACAAAAAAGATCTTCACGACCAAGATAATCATGATGGTGTGATCACTGACCTAGAACCAGACATCTTGGAATGTGAAGTCAAGTGGGCCTTAGAAAACATCACTATGAACAAAGCTAGTGGAGGTGATGAAATTCCAGTTGAGCTATTTCAATCCTGAAAGATGATGCTGTGAAAGTGCTGCACTCAATATGCCAGCAAAATTGGAAAACTCAGCAGTGGCCACAGAAATGGATAAGGTCAGTCTTCATTCCAATCCCAAAGAAAGGCAATGCCAAAGAATGCTCAAACTACCACACAATTGCACTCATGTCACACACTGGTAAAGTCATGTTTAAAATTCTCCAAGCCAGGCTTCAGCAATACGTGAACTGTGAATTTCCAGATGTTCAAGCAGGTTTTAGAAAAGGCAGAGGAACCAGAGATCAAATTGCCAACATCCGCTGGATCATGGAAAAAGCAAGAGAGTCCCAGAAAAACAACTATTTCTGCTTCATTGACTATGCCAAAGCCTTTGACTGTGTGGATCACAATAAACTGTGGAAAATTCTGAAAGAGATGGGAATCCCAGACCACCTGACCTGCCTCTTGAAGAACCTGTATGCAGGTCAGGAAGCTACAGTCAAAACTGGACATGGAATAACAGACTGGTTCCAAATAGGAAAAGGAGTACGTCAAGGTTGTATATTGTCACCCTGCTTATATAATTTATATGCAGAGTACATCATGAGGAACGCTGGGCTGGAAGAAGCACAAGCTGGAATCAACATTGCTGGGAGAAATATCAATAACCTCAGATATGCAGATGACACCACCCTTATGGCAGAAAGTGAAACGGAACTAAAAAGCCTCTTGATGAAAGTGAAATAGGAGAGTGAAAAAGTTGGCTTGAAGCTCAATATTCAGAAAACAAAGATCATGGCATCTGGTCCCATCACTTCATGGGAAATAGATGGGAAAACATTGGAAGCAGTGTCAGACTTTATTTTTTGTGGCTCCAAAATGCGGATGCTGATTCTGCAATGAAATTAAAAGACGCTTACTCCTTGGAAGGAAAGTTATGACCAACCTAGATAGCATATTAAAAAGCAGAGGCATTACTTTGCAAAGGTCCATCTAGTCAAGGCTATGGTTTTTCCAGCGGTCATGTATGGATGTGAGAATTGGACTGTGAAGAAAGCTGATCGCTGAAGAACTGATGCTTTTGAACTGTGGTGCTGGAGAAGACTCTTGAGAGTCCCTTGGACTGCAAGGAGATCTAACCAGTCCATTCTAAAGGAGATCAATCCTGGGTGTTCATTGGAAGGACTGATGCTAAAGCTGAAGCTTCAATACTTTGGCCACCTCATGCAAAGAGTTGACTCACTGGAAAAGAGTCTGATGCTGGGAGGGATTGGGGGCAGGAGGAGAAGGGGACGACAGAGAATGAGATGGCTGGATGGCATCACCGACTAGATGGACTTGAGTTTGAGTGACCTCCGGGAGTTGGTGATGGACAGGGAGGCCTGGTGTGCTGTGATTCATGGGGTCGCAATGAGTCGGACACGATTGAGCGACTGAACTGAACTGGAGTATAAATGGAAGATGCATTTTTGCTGCATCTATTGAGAAAATTAGATTTTTCTCTTCTGCACTACGGAGCTACCCCACGTCCAACAGGCGGTGGCTGCGCGGGCGCAGGAGGGCCGAGAGGAGCTACTCCGCGTTCAAGGTCAGGAGGGGCGGCCTTGAGGAGATACCCCTCGTCCAAGGTAAGGTACAGTGGCTGCACTTTGCTGGAGCGGCTGTGAAGAGATTTTCCATGACCAAGGTAAGAGAAACCCAAATAAGACGGTAGGTATTGCTAGGGGGCACCAGAGGGCAGACAAACTGAAATCATAATCACAGGAAACTAGCTGATCTGATCACATGGACCACAGCTGAATATGGTCCACTGGAGAAGGGAATGGCAAACCACTTCAGTATACTTGCCTTGAGAACTCCATGAACAGTAACAAAGGGCAAAATGATAGGATACTGAATGAGGAATTCCCCAGGTCGGTAGGTGCCCAGTATGCTACTGGAGCTCAGTGGAGAAATAACTATAGAAGGAATAAAGGGATGGAGCAAAAGCAAAACCAATACCCAGTTGTGGATGTGACCAGTGATAGAAACAAGGTCCGGTGCTGTAAAGAGCAATATTGCATAGGAACCTGGAATGTTAGGTCCATGAATCAAGGCAAATTGGAAGTGGTCAAACAGGAGATGGCAAGAGTGAACATAGACATTCTAGGAATCAGTGAATTAAAATGGACTGGAATCGGTGAACTTAACTCAGATGACCATTATATCTACTACTGTGGGCAGGAATCCCTTAGAAGAAATGGAGTAGCCATCATGGTCAACAAAAGAGTCCAAAATGCAGTACTTGGATGCAATCTTAAAAATGACAGGATAATTTCTGTTCGTTTCCAAGGCAAACCATTCAATATTACAGTAATCCAGGCCTATGCCCCAACCAGTAATGCTGAAGAAGCCGAAGTTAATCGGTTCTATGAAGACCTACAAGACCTTTTAGAACTAACACCCAAAAAAGATGTCCTTTTCATTCTAGGGGACTGGAATGCAAAAGTAGGAAGTCAAGAAACACCTGGAGTAACTGGCAAATTTGGCCTTGGAGCACGGAATGAAGCAGGGCAAAGGCTAATAGAGTTTTGTCAAGAGAATGCACTGGTCATAGCAAACACCCTCTTCCAACAACACAAGAGAAGACTCTACACATGGACATCACCAGATGGTCAACACCGAAATCAGATTGATTATATTCTTTGTAACCAAAGATGGAGAAGCTGTATACAGTTAGCGAAAACAAGACCAGGAGCTGACTGTGGCTCAGATCATGAACTCCTTCTTGCGAAGTTCAGACTTAAATTGAAGAAAGTAGGGAAAACCACTAGACCATTCAGATATGACCTCAATCAAATCCCTTATGATTATACAGTGGAAGTGAGAAATAGATTTAAGGGAGTAGATCTGATTGATAGAGTGCCTGATGAACTCTGGACGGAGGTTCGTGACATTGTACAGGAGACAGGGACCAAGACCATCCCCATGGAAAAGAAATGCAAAAGAGTGAAATGGCTGTCTGAGGAGGCCTTACAAATAGCTGTAAAAAGAAGAGAGGCAAAAAGCAAAGGAGAAAAGGAAAGATATAAGCATCTGAATGCAGAGTTCCAAAGAATAGCAAGGAGAGATAAGAAAGACTTCCTCAGTGATCAATGCAAAGAAATAGAGGAAAACAACAAAATAGGAAAAACAAGAGATCTCTTCAAGAAAATTAGAGATTCCAAGGGAACATTTCATGCAAAAATGGGCTCGATGAAGGACAGAAATGGTATGGACCTAACAGAAGCAGAAGATATTAAGAAGAGGTGGCAGGAATACACAGAAGAACTGTACAAAAAAGATCTTCACGACCAAGATAGTCACGATAATGTGATCACTGACCTAGAGCCAGACATCTTGGAATGTGAAGTCAAGTGGGCCTTAGAAAGCATCACTACTAACAAAGCTAGTGGAGGTGATGGAATTCCAGTTGAGCTATTTCAAGTCTTGAAAGATGATGCTGTGAAAGTGCTGCACTCAATATGCCAGCAGATTTGGAAAACTCAGCAGTGGCCACAGGACTGGAAGAGGTCAGTCTTCATTCCAATCCCAAAGAAAGGCAATGCCAAAGAATGCTCAAACTACTGCACAATTGCACTCATCTCACACGCTAGTAAAGTCATGCTCAAAATTCTCCAAGCCAGGCTTCAGCAGTATGTAAACCATGAACTCCCAGATGTTCAAGCAGGTTTTAGAAAAGGCAGAGGCACCAGAGATCAAATTGCCAACATCCGCTGGATCATGGAGAAAGCAAGAGAGTTTCAGAAAAACATCTATTTCTGCTTCATTAACTATGCCAAAGCCTTTGACTGTGTGGATCACAATAAACTGTGGAACATTCTGAAAGAGATGGCAATCCCAGACCACCTGACCTGCCTCTTGAGAAACCTGTATGCAGGTCAGGAAGCAACTGTTAGAACTGGACATGGAACAACAGACTGGTTCCAAATAGGAAAAGGTGTACGTCAAGGTTGTATATTGTCACCTTGCTTATTTAACTTATATGCAGAGTACATCATGAGGAACGCTGGGCTGGAAGAAGCACAAGCTGGAATCAAGATTGCTGGGAGAAATATCAATCACCTCAGATATGCAGATGACACTACCCTCATGGCAGAAAGTGAAGAGGAACTCAAAAGCCTCTTGATGAAAGTGAAAGAGGAGAGTGAAAAGGTTGGCTTGAAGCTCAACATTCAGAAAACAAAGATCATGGCATCTGGTCCCATCACTTCATGGGAAATAGATGGAAAAACAGTGGAAACAGTGTAAGACTTTGTTTTCTTGGGCTCCAAAATCACTGCAGATTCTGATTGCAGCCATGAAATTAAAAGAAGCTTGCTCCTTGGAAGGAAAGTTATGACCAACCTTGATAGTATATTAAAAAGCAGAGACATTACTTTGCCAACCAAGGTCCGTCTAGTCAAGGCAATGGTTTTTCCCGTGGTCATGTATGGATGTGAGAGTTGGACTGTGAAGAAAGCTGATCGCCGAAGAATTGATGCTTTTGAACTGTGGTGTTGGAGAAGACTCTTGAGAGTCCCTTATACTGCAAGGAGATCTAACCAGTCCATTCTAAAGGAGATCAATCCTGGGTGTTCATTGGAGGGACTGATGCTAAAGCTGAAACTCCAATATTTTGGCCACCTCATGCGACGAGTTGACTCACTGGAAAAGACTCTGATGCTGGGAAAGGTTGGGGGCGGGAGGAGAAGGGGGCGACGGAGAATGAGACGGCTGGATGGCATCACCGACTCTGTGGACATGAGTTTGAGTGTACTCCGGGAGTTGGTGATGGACAGGGAGGCCTGGCGTGCTGTGATTCATGGGGTCGCGGAGAGTCGGACACAACTGAGCGACTGAACTGAACTGAACTGAACTACTATTGCAGTAAATTATCATCTGTTGATTAAATCAATGATAAACCCAACCTCCCCTCCTGTCTTCATTTGCCTGGGCCTACTGATCTATAGGGTGTGTTATTTACTTAGTCACGTCTGACTCTGCAACGCTATGGACTGAAGACCCCAGGCTCCTCTGTCCATGGAATTCCCCAGGCAAGAATACTGGAGTGTGTTTCCATTCCCTTCTCCAGGCAATCTTCCTGACCTAGGGATATAACATGGCTCACCTGCATTGCAGTCAGATTCTATACTGTCTGAGCCACCAGGGAAGTCCCTGATCTGTATACTTCATAATGAAATTGTTATTATAAGAATTATTTGAGACATTCTAGCAAATTATCAAATCTGGAAGGGTTTGTGGAAACTCCTGGATTTATAACCAGTCAGTCAGAAGTGTGGGTCTGGGAAACCTAGTGTGACAAATACTCTCAAGTCAGTCCCCAATAAGAGTCCTCTTGCCTGGTGTCACTTATGCCAATAGAATAAGATTGCTTGAGTTCAGTTCAGAATCAAAGGTAAGCTTAATCAATGAGTGGAGGGGACTTCGCTAGTGGCTCAGTGGCTAAGACTCCACGCTCCCAATACAGGGGTCCTGGGTTGGATCCCTGATGAAGGAACTAAATGCTACATGCCACAACTAAGATTTTGCAAGCTCAACTAAAGATTCTGCATGTTATGCAATGAAGATCAAAGATCCTGCATGCGGTAACTAAGACCCAGTACAGATAAGTAAATAAATAAGTTGTTTTTTCTTTTTTCTTTTTTTAATGGAGATGTGCAATTTTGTGCTTTAGACACTCATGCCCAAAGGCTGTGGGCAAGGCTGCCTTGCAGGGATCTCCTCCTTCAGGAGGGAGGGGCGGGGCTCTTCAGGGTCTGGGCGCAGGCGCACTGGTCACACACCGCAGATTGCCAAGGCAGACGGTTCTCTGCAGTCCGCGCACCCGTGGTATCCTGAACCAGGAGGACGGAGCTTCTGCACATGCCGCCAAGTTAGGGGGTCCTGCACCAAGGTTCGGAGCTGGGAACTGTAATCTGTTGTGTCGGGAACAACATCCCTGCAAATGGTTCCTTACAGGCAAGTGAAACCAGACGAAGCGCCAACGAAGAGGTTAGACCTTATCACCTAGATGCCCTCTTATTTTCCCCCGGGAACCCCAGTGGCCTTTGTCTTTGACATTGGGACCTCCCAAAGTATTGCCAGAGCCTGCAGTGACGGTAGTCTTGTTGACGACTGTGCTCTTTAAAGCTGCAGCTTGTGCTCCTGCTCAATTGCCCACTCGTGTGCTCTGTAATCCTATGGATTGTAGCCACCAGACTTCTCTGTCCATGGAATTTTCTAGACAAGAATACTGGAGTGAGTCGCCATTTCCTCCTTCAGGGGATCTTGCATCCTAGGTTGGAACCCGCATCTCCTGCATTTGCTGCATTGGAAGGAAGATTCTTTACCACTGAGCCACTTAGGAAAGTGAAAGTGAAGTCGACCAGTCGTGTCCGACTCTGCGACCCCATGGACTGTAGTATACAAGGCTCCTCCGTCCATGGGATTTCCCAGGCAAGGGTACTGGAGCGGGTTGCCATTTCCCTCTCCAGAGGGTCTTCCCGACCCAGGAATTGGACCCGGGTCTCCCATATTGCAGGCAGACGCTTTACCATCTGAGCCACCAGAGAAGCCACATAGGAGGTCTGTGCTAATTCTGGGTGGTAAGCACCACAACTGAATTGCAGTACACCCGTGGGTTTTACCAGAAGTTATAGGATTCTTGTTTAGATATATTAATATATGGACTTAATTATCTAATGTTTGATACTAGAGATTTGCCGCTATATTCACAAGTGAAAGTGGCATTATTTGTTTTCCTGAAACTTTCTTGCCAGTGTTTTTGCAAGCTTATAGTAGTGTCATACACTGTGTGCAGAAGGGTGTAATTTCTACTTTTATTTTCTGAAAGAGTTTGAGAAGTTGGAATTATTTCCTTCTTTGAATGTTTGGCAGAATCCATTAAAGAAGCCATTTGCAACTTGAGTTTCTTTGTGGGAAGGCTTTTGATTAATGGTTTAATTTCTTAGCATCTGTGTATTTATTAATACTATTTAGCTTTTCCTTCTGGAATCACTTTTGGTTGATTCAGTTTTTCCAGAAATGTATCTGCTGTATCTAAAGATGTAAACTTATTACTGCAAGTTGTTTATATCATCCTATTAATATTTCTTTAGGATTGGGCAAAATGTCTTCACTTTGTTTTTGATACTATTTACTTGGGCCTCTGGGCTTCCCTGGTGGCTCAGTGGTAAAGAATCCGCCTACTGAGGCAGAAGACGCAGGTTTGACCCCTGGGTCGGGAAGATACCCTGGAGAAGGAAATGGTAACCCACTTGAGTATTCTTGCCTGGAAAATTCCATGGACAGAGGAACCTGGTAGGTTATAGTCCCTGGGATCCCAAAGAGTCAGACACGATTTAGCAGCTAAACAGCAGCAACTTGGGCCTCCTCTCTTTTGTCATAATTAGACTAATCTAAGGGGTCATCAATTTAAGCAGTTCATTTCAGTCTCTCAGTCGTGTCTGACTCTTTACAACCCCATGGACCACAGCACGCCAGGCCTCCCTGTCCATTGCCAACTCCTGGAGTTTACCCAAACTCATCTCCATTGAGTCATTGATGCCATCCTCTCATCTCATCCTCTGTCGTCCTCTTCTCCTCCTGCCTTCAATCTTTCCCAGCATCAGGATCTTTTCAAATGAGTCAGTTCTTCCCATCAGGTGGCCAAAGTATTGGAGTTTCAACTTCAGCATCAGTCCTTCCGATGAACACTCAGGACTGATCTCCTTTAGAATGGACTGGTTGGATCTCCTTGCAGTCCAAGGGACTCTCAAGAGTCTTCTCTAACACCACAGTTCAAAAGCATCTATTCTTTGGCCATCAGCTTTCTTTATAGTCCAACTCTCACATCCATACATGACTACTGGAAAAACCATAGCCTTGACTAGATGGACCTTTGTTGGCAAAGTAATGTTTCTGCTCTTTAATATGCTGTCTAGGTTGGTCATAACTTTCCTTCCAAGAAGTAAGCGTCTTTTAATTTCATGGCTGCAATCAGCATCTGCAGTGATTTTGGAGCCCAAAAAAATAGAGTCAGCCACTGTTTCCCCATCTATTTCCCAGGAAGTGATGGGACCATATGCCATGATCTTAGTTTTCTGAATATTGAACTTAACTTTTTCACTCTCCTCTTTCATTTTCATCAAGAGGCTCTTTAGTTCTTCTTTGCTTTCTGCCATAAGGGTGGTGTCATCTGCATATCTGAGGTTATTGATATTTCTCCCCGCAATCTTGATTCCAGCTTGTACTTCATCCAACCCAGCATTTCTCATGATGTACTCTTCATATAAATTAAATAAACAGGATGACACTTAAGGGGTCATCAATTTAACAGTAGTATTTTATAAAAAAACAATTTGGGCTTTTAAAATGCTCTTTATTGAACATTTTCTATTGTATTAATTTCTGTTTCTATTTTTTATTGTCCCTGTTTTGTTTCTCCTGTATAAGATAGATATTTAGCTCATTCGTCTCTTTCTCTCTCCTACATGTGATTTTTTTCCTGTATGGGACTTTAACTGCATTCTATAATGCAAAGTTTAATATGAGCTAAAACTTTCATTATTGTTATCATTTAGCTGATGTTTTCCTATTTTCTTCTTTGACACACAATTACTTAGAAGTTAAATTATTAATTTTCAAATAAAAGATTTTTTCAAATATCTTCTTTTCCATTTAATTTAGCTTAATTGTTATTATTTTCATCTTTAGCTATTCAGTAAACTTTGATTTATGGCCCAGAAAAAGGTCTGGATTCATAACTGTTCCAATAGAACTTAAAAAGACTGTATATTCCCCAGTTACTAAATACAGCAAAATATGATTTTTTTTCTATTTTCCCTACTATTTATTGAAAAAATTTCTACTATGATTAATGATTTATTTCTCCTTGTATTTCTTCCATATTTTATTTCACATATTTTCACAATTAATATTTATTTTATCTTAATAAATTTTACGTTAAAACATTTTTATGTTAGGGTCAGTTTAGTTCTGATATTAGTTTTATTTGATGTGTGTTCTTTATTCTTTCCTTTCACTCTTTCTGTATCTATGCTTTAGATGTGACTCTTGTGAACATCATGCAGTCTTTTTTCAATCTAATGCAGTCTTTATTTTTTAAGTAGACTTTGTGCTGTTGTTGCTATGCTCACTCAGTTGTGTCTGACTCTTGCGACCCTATGGACAGACTATAGCCCACCATGTTCCTCTCTCCGTGGGATTCTCCAGCAAGAATACTGGAGTGGGTTGCCATTTCCTCCTCCAGGGAATCTTCTCCACGTCTCCCGCATCTCCTGCATTGGCTAGTGGATTCTTTACCACTGAATCACCTGGGAAGCCTGTTTCCTCATGTACCCTAAAGATATTTTAAGCTTACCATTTTTCTTCTTTAAATCTTGTAAATACAGTTTTTAAATGCTGGTTTATGTTTGATGCTTCCAACACTTGAGATCATTTAAGTTCTTTCCCTCTGAATTTCCTTCCAAATGCTTTATTTCTTTGGTACTTACCTAGTTTTATTGTTCCATTATTACTGCACTCATGAAATTATTTGAAGATCTATTAATGCAATACAGATAGTCTTACTCTAGAGGATTTGCATTTGCTTCTGTTGGGCACCTGTGGGCACTACCAGTCTAGGAGCACCACAAACCAAGCTAAGGCTTGAGGTTTCTTGGCCCCACCCCTCCAGCTGATGTAAACAAGGCTGGCTGCAAATCCATGCCCATAGTCATAACTTCTTTAGGTTATTAAAAAAAAATTTCTTATATTCTATTTAGTTTCAAGGTAACCTTTCAAGCAATCATCTTCAAAAATGAGTATTTGTGTTGTTTAGAGTTTTCTGGTTTGTTTGTTTGTTTTCACTCATAGTGACCTTAAGAACAAAGTCCCCTGGAGGTCTTGCTTAATATGGAAAATTATTACATAAAACTGTCCAACTTGCAGAAATATTGGGCCTTGATTTCTGTTCATCACCAAACGTGAGAAGGCCAGGTTAGTGCAAATCAGCATATGTTTTAGGATGTATATTTTTTTCTTAGTAAAAATCTCATGTTCTTTACCATATACCTGCTGCTACTGCTAAGTCACTTCAGTCGTGTCCAACTCTGTGTGACCCCACACACGGAAACCCACCAGGGTCCCCCATCCCTGGGATTCTCCAGGCAAGAACACTGGAGTGGGTTGCCATTTCCTTCTCCAATGTGTGAAAGTGAAAAGTGAAAGTGAAGTCGCTCAGTCGTGTCCGACCCTGTGACCCCACAGACTACAGCCAACCAGGCTCCTCCATCCATGGGATTTTCTAGGCAATAGTACTGGAGTGGCTTGCCATTGCCTTCTCCGATATACCTGCTATGACTATGTAAATTTATTTTCCGTTCATTGTAAATTGCAGGTAGGAAAAACTTGGTGCTTTTTAGAGAAAATCTATTTTGATATCTCAGCAGCTGCCATCTTCACATAGATTATTGCTGTTAGCATTTTGGTTTATGACATAGCGTTGCAAAGTTTCAGACACACAGATATGTTTAGTAGTAGTTGGTGATCAAAGCCAAACATAAGAGCTACAAGGCATTTTACCATAGTAGTAGAGCAATGGATTTTAACTCCATGTCAAATAAACAGTTTTTAAAAGGACAAAAAATTATAAAATTTATTATCTTACCATTTTAAAGAAGAGGGTTAAATTTTCGTGTAAGTTATGATTCATTAAAAACTAGTCAGTTTGTGAGAGACCGTCATGCTAGCTGGAGAATTATGTCTAAGCCACAAGGAATATTAGATAATATTAACTCTAGTAAATAAAAAAGTCCTTTGAAGATTAGCTACTCTCCTAATTTCCTTGATAAAGTTGAAATCTTCAATTATTTAGGTCTGTGGTGTCCAGTGGGCTCTATGAGGCACATTTAATTATTCTATAATATAATGTTGGAACACATTTAATTATTCCTTACTCCTCTAACCACTTGATGTGAAGATTTAGCCACATTATGCATCGTCTGTATTTTCTCCACTTAGAAATTGAGTAGGATGTAGTAACACAAGATGTTCTAGAGGGATTCATTATTTAATGTTTCTAAAGTCCTACACAAATGCCAAACTCATTAGAGTGTGCATGCTGGCAAGTGGCTAGGGTTTAGGAGATAATGCAAGAGCACACATAAATCAAAATTTCAGCAGAAACTACCTTCTTTTTGGACCAGAGGATGATTAATCACATCACTGACATCGTGTGTGCAGGTTCTTGTTCAATAAGTAAGTTGACACCCTTAGGTTATACCTTCAGCCTTCTCCCTTTCCCTTTCACAGCAGTGGTGGGGGCTTGGGAATAGGGCCACCAGTTCTGTGTCCAGGTTGAGTGCCTTTCAAATTACAGTCTAGGAAATTCCCAGACGTCTTTTACCCTCCCTTTAAAAGAAAAAAAAAAAACAGGTGGAATCGTCGTGTCGTAGTAAACTGTTTTCAGACTTCAGATGAATTATTTCTAAAGATGATACTCTGTAGACATCAGTGGCAGTAAAATAAATGCAGAATCAGGTGATTCTCTCTGCCACACGAATACCATCCTGTTCTCAGCCACCAGTTTGTCTTACAAGGATTATAGCAACAGCCTTGTCTTTCAGTCAAGATTGTCTAGAGAAACGAAAACAATAAGGTGTATGTGTGTGTAAACATATGTAAAGCATATATATATGCACATATATGGATATACATACACAAACATGTATAAGTATCGTAACTCCCTTACATATGAACGTTCAAGTCACGAACTTTCAAAGATTCAGATATGCGTTTGTGTGTAAAATCACGTAAGTTGGTTCACATGTTTGGTGTACATTTGTCATGTGCATGAATCCTCTACAAGTGATTGTACTTTTGTGTGCTTTATTGTACAGTACTATACAGCAGGACAATACCTTTATTTCAAGCTCTGGATTTCCAGAAGCAAGTATTAAAAGCAGTGGTGATGTAGCTAGTCCTGGTAAGAAGTGCCAAGTGATAAAGACAGAAACAATAGTGAAAATAATTGAGACAGTGGAACCAGGTGATGAGATAGCTTGCCTCCAGTTGACTCCTATCACTGATCCTTCAGCTCTACCATCTCCCACCTGCTCATCCCTCCTCCAGGCAGTAACTCTTCTTTCCTGTTCACTTGATGCTAGTCCCCGTATGCTAGCTGTTGTACTGTACTACTGTACTTTTCAAGGTACTGTACTGTAAGATTAAAAATATCTTCTTTACTTTTTGTATTTCTTTTTATATATTATATGTGGGAAAAGTATTATAAACCTATTACAGTACAGTACTATATAGCCGATTGTGTTAGTTGGGAACCTAAGCCTAACTTTGTTGGACTTATGAACAAATTGGACTGAAGAATCCCCTCTTAGAAAGAAAATGTTCGTATGTAGGGGACTTGCTGTATATGTCATATATAAATCTACATATCCTATTGATTGTGTTTACCTACAGATATATAGATCTGTGGTCTATGTGTGTGCTCAGTCATGTCTGACTTTTTGTGACCCTATGGACTGAAGCGCACCAAGCTCCTCTGCCCATGGGATTCTCTAGGCAAGAATACTGGAGTGGGTTGCCGTTTCCTCCTTCTTTTATGTCTCTTTATATCTCTCTTTATGTATCCTGCAATGGCAGGCAGATTCTTAACCACTGCACCACCTGGGAAACTCATAGACATAGATAAGATGAAGAGACTTACTTTAAGGAGTTGCCTCACACAGTTGTGGGACTGGACATTTCAAAAATTTGTAGGACAGTCTTGCAGACTGTAAACTCAGACAGGAGTTGATGCTGTGGTCTTGAAGTAGAACTTTTTCTACTCTGAAGTGAAGTGAAAGTCACTCAGTCGTGTCTGTCCATGAAATTCTCTAGGCCAGAATATTGGAATGGGTAACCATTCCCTTCTCAACGGGATCTTCCCAACTCAAGGATGGAACCCAGATCTCCCGCATTGCAGGTAGATTCTTTACCTTGAGCCACAAGGGAAGCCCACGAATACTGGAGTGGGTAGCCTGTCCCTTCTCCAGTTCATCTTTCAGACCCAGGAATCAAACCGGGATCTCCTGCATTGCAGGTGGATTTTTTTACCAACTGAGCTATCAGGAAATCTTCTACTCTAGGAAACTTCATTTTTTGTTCTTAAGACCATGTACTTACTGGATGAGGCACACCCATATGACTGAAAGTATATATCTCAGTTAGTCAACTGGTTATGCGTGTTATCCACATTGATAAAAATACCTTCACAGTCACACCGAGATTCGTATTTGAATAAGTAACTGGGTGCTACCACCTAGCCAGGTTTACACATAAAATTGACCAGTGCATGTCCCAGCTGGTTCTCTTGCTTCTTCCTATGTTCTACTCCCCATAATCTATTTTCAGTGTAGCAGCCACAGAGATTCCATAAGACATAAGCCATAGCATATGTGTCTCCATCAAAACATCTAATAGCTCCTCAAATCACTCTTAGTTAAATCCCAAGACCTTATTAAAGCATCCAAGGACTTGAATGATCTAGTCTTCTATGACCTGTCTTCATCCCCTACTCTTCCCATCTGGGTCACACTGTCCTTACTGTACCAGACACATCCTAATCACAGGGCTTTTGAGCTGTTTCACTCTAACTAACTGCTTGAAATATTCTTCTCCCAGGACACAAACACATATAATTTCTTTCTCCTTCAAATTTTTGCTACAAAGTCACCCTCTCAATGTAGTCAGTCCTTGTGAGTGTGTACATGTGTGTGTGTGTGTATACATGTGTATGTGTGTGTGTGTATACGTGTGTGCATGCGCCAAGTCACTTCAGTTGTGTCCAACTTTGTGCAACCCCATGGACTGTAGCCTGCCAGGCTCCTCTGTCCATGGGATTCTCCAGGCAAGAATACTGGAGTGGATTGCTGTGCCCTCCTCCAGGGGATCTTCCCAACCAGGGATCGAACCCATGTCTCTTGTCTCCTGCATTGGCAGAGATGTTGTTTACCACTAGAGTCACCTGGGAAGCCCCGGTTAACCCTTACCAACTATAAAATTTTTCCTGATACATTCCTTTTCTGGCTTTTCATATTCCTGTATTCTGCTCTACCTTTTTCACCCATAGCCTTTATTACCTTATAACATGATTTGTAATTAACTTTTAAAAATTATTTACTGATCCTCCCTGCCCACCATAATTTAACCACCACAAAGACAATAATCTTGGTTTATCATTTATTAAATTTCCGATGTAATCCCTGTATGTAGATCAATATCTGGCAAATGAAATTATTTAATAAACATTCATTGACTAAATAAATAAGCTAATGCTTTACTAATAAACTTTTGATTATGAACTGTAATATATTTAAAAACAACTTCATTTTGCATTCTCTTTTTATGTCTTTCATCCTGTTCTATAATTTCTCATTTTTAAGCAGATAACATAATCCATTTTTTTTGCTTTTATAATCTTTCTCCTTTTAAAGGAAGTGATCTAAAGAACCTAATATTCATGTCACATATATATAATAACTAGGTAACTAAAGAGAATAATTAAGATATGTGCAATTAATTAAACAAATTGGATTAAGGGAATTAGGCATCTTAGGTTATAGAAAGAGTTTAGGTGGAAAGCCGCCATGAATTAGCTGGGTTAACCACACACAAGAGACACATATTTTCAAGGCTATAATTTTAGAGAATTTCAGTTTGTCTCAAAAATGATAGGGGCTTCCCTGATGATTCAGACGGTAAAGAATCCGCCTGCAATGCAGGAGATACAGGAGATACAGGTTCGATTCCTGGGTCGGGAAGATCCACTGGAGAAGGGAATGGCTACCCACTCCAGTATTCTTGCCTGGAGAATCCCATGAACAGAGGAGCCTGGCAGGCTGTCGTCCATAGCGTTGCAAAGAGTCGGACATGACTGAGAGACTAACACTTTCACTTTTCAAGAATGATATTTAGCCTTATTTTTAGCATATAATGTTTATCAAATTGATTTAAATAGTGATCATAATTTTTACTGACAACTCGTTTTAACTGATAAGCATTAAAATGGCTGAAGGTGAAGTAC
The DNA here is from genome assembly GCF_049115385.1 of Moschus berezovskii. Taxonomy (NCBI): domain Eukaryota; kingdom Metazoa; phylum Chordata; class Mammalia; order Artiodactyla; family Moschidae; genus Moschus; species Moschus berezovskii. The sequence continues at coordinate 97,940,475 of NC_142465.1, forward strand.
ATAGAAGTTTAGAATTAAAACCTGGGAATAGACCTAACACCTTTTCTTTTTTTCTTTGTACTTTATTTTTGCCCCATACTTTTTTATATTCACAGAGAAGTTCAAAGAAAAGTAGAAAGAAGTAAACCCACTTGATGGATTTTATATCAGATTTCAATCTCAAATTTTTCTTTGTCCTTAAACAGATGCACATGGAAGATGCTTTTCAGCTCTAGATTTTATAAAAGGTGACCCTTCCTGGACTCTACATGTAGTTTCTAGAGTTGGGCTAACCATCAGAGAATTTATGATATCCTTGGTCTTGCAAAAATCCTTTCTGCCTGTATTTCTCTAATCAAGGTTATGAAGACATGTATCTGCTGTGGAGAAGGTAAGTAACATCTAGGAGATAGTATTTCCTTCTACTTACAGGTGCATCCCTGTCTCCATATTTTTAATTATATCACACAGAAAAATAAGTTGCCGATGTAAAAAGTATAGCAACGAGAACTGGGTGAACAAAACCTCTGGCATTTGTATCTCTTTATCCTCATGTTGAGCCACTCTCCAGCATAGTCATTTTGGGAGACCTGATTCAGATTTATAAATGTGCCAAGCTTTTCCCCAGCTCAGTGTCTCTGGACACAACACTTTTCCTGAGACAGTCTTCTTCATCTGGCTAAGATAATCTGACTTTAACATAGATTTCAGCTTCTCAGGGAAGCCTTTTGGGATCCCTCTGCTTAGTTTAAATTTCTTATTTTTTTTTTCCTCTAAAAAGTTTAGAGACTATTTCCTAAAGGCATTTCCTCCTTCTTATAATTACCTTAACTACGCAATACACTTATTGTGTGAAAAAAAATACCTTGATTGCTATTGGACATTAATTGAAACAGCTCCTATGACTGAAAAATGTAATACTCTTGAAAAATAAAATACTATAATGTCTTTGATGTTAGAGAAAGGCTTTCATAGAGAGGGCAGGGTTCAGAAGTTTATAATGAAATATAATTGGTTTGTGCAGAAACAATCTTTCTAGGGAATGCAAGGAGACACTCGTATTCTCAAGCAGTAATGTCTTTTTCCTAGGACTGACTTTGGAGCCACGTGAAGAGATGCTGGATCCCATAACTGCATGAGTGGTGCCCTATGAGCAGATTTCTATTGACCAGTGAAAAGCTGCTTCATTTGTGGATGGCACTTCCAAGGTGAAAAACAACATCCTATTTGGACTACTGTGACATTAAGACCAGCAGGTGCAAAGACTGATTGAAGAAGGTAAGGAAAAAAATCACTTCAATGGTTTTTCATGCTGCTTTCCTTGTAGTGATGGGAAAATTGAATACTACTAAAAGCCCACTATATTTAGGTTTTTACTGACTCATGAGTGGTGGCTAATGGTTTGGGCATACGGTCAGGCAGATGGGCTATGGGAAACTGCACTGTTAAAGTGATGTCTCTATAGGGTGTGGCCCTGTGGAAATTATTGTGGGAATTTAAGGTGCATGTTAAAGTAAGAGACATTGGGAAAGGTATTCGGGAAGTGACACATGGAAAACAGTGAAAAGGATATTAAACGCAATAAGAAGAATAAGTTTAAAAATCCCTACGACAAGACATGATCAGGGAAGGCTGGTTAGGCTATAGCCAGTCCATGATCAAAGAAGGCAGTTTGCTCTGAAATCAGACAGTTTTCAAGAGGTCCTAGTAAGTATATCATTCGTAATCCATATTAACACATTTGTATTTCATCCTATACAAGCCGGAAAGTCATTAGAAAGTTTTGAGCACAGAAGTAAAGTGATTTATATTTTTAAAGAATTCCTATACTTGCTGTGTAGAAAATAGATTGTGGAGGGTTGTGGCAAGTCGAGTGATGTTCACAAATATTTAATGTGCCCTGTAGATTTCTTAGTCTTTGAAAGGTTTGGGAGTTCCAAATACTACCCTCAGGTTCAATAATCTGCTGAAAGGACTAGTAGCACCAACTGAAAGTTGCTATCCTCATGGTTATAGTTTCCTTTAATGAAAGGATGCACACTGAAATCAGACAATCACGGAGCATCAGAGCATGAGGCAGGCTCTAGAAGAGCCCCACACGTAGATCTTCCTGCTGTTCTTTACAGTGGGGTCCTGGGTGGCAGCAGCAGCAGCCTGGGTAGCACTAACTTTTTCCCAGAATCGTGTGTGACAATAAACAGTGTATTACCAACCAAAAAACTGTACCTGAGTTTTAGGAGACACAACTCGACCTGTGACATAGGGTCTTTGTTTTGTTTGTTGCCTAATTCAAGGACTGAAATATAAATCCTGACAAATAACAGCTGCATATTAATATTTGTTGAACGAATAGATGAATGAATTCAACATGTCAAGCATAAAAATAGTTACTGGAGGTGGAGGTTTAAGACTCAATTCCCACCATCACCATGCTCACATTCTAGTGGAAGAACCAATTAAGTAAACATTATATAGTGATTGTTAAGCCAAAGGCATACATTGAGTTCCATGTAGAAACCAAACCTTGAGCATGAAGATCAGGGAATGCTTTGTAGAGAAGATAATGCCTTGTGTTGAGAGTCAAATGTTGAAGTTGCTCGTGGAAGATGGAGAATATTCCATGCATAGGGAATAGTACATGTGAATAAAACAGACAAGAGAAAGTGTGTCACATTTGAGGAGCTTCAAGTAGTTTGGTATGGAATCAATAAGGATAAAGAAAATGATAATTCTGTGAGGGACAAAAAGGCAGATCATGAAGGACATAGCATAAACTAGGGCTCCGATTTTATCTTTAACATAACAGAAAACCATTGATACCTTTTAAAGTAGATGAGTGACTTACTCAGTTTGACATTTTAGAAAGGTCATTGGCAAGAGTGTAAAGAATGAATTAGAAATAAGTAAGCAAGACCAAGAAAGGTAAACTTTTGATGTATAGTCAAATGAAATAATCAATAATCAAAAGGATAAGTACTGAGAACCTAAACTTAAAGGGCGACAGGATGGTGAGGGATAGTGAATGGAATTGACAGCTGTGTCAGATGATAAACGAATAAGTCAAGGTGAATGATTTGATGTGGAGCATGAAGAAGGAATCCAGGATGGCATCTACGTGGCTGATGTTGGCGGTAGATAAACGGTGGTACCATTCACTGAAATAATCCGTCTTTAATAGCAGAGCTCACATGGGAGAGAAGCAGGGGCTTTAGTGGGTAAAAGAGTCAAGGAAGAATCATTATTGGACAGCCTATGTTAGATCATCTGAGAGTAATACTGTCAATGCAAAATTTGGGAATTCAGGAGAATTCTGGTTGAAAATCATGAGCATATTTTGAATATCTAGTGTGCATCAGATATTTTCAGGCCATGGGAAAACTAAAACTTCACCTTTTAGAGGCTACATTTTAGAAAGGTAGCTTAAGTGTGATGGTTGTTCAGGCAGTGCATTTATTCCTTTTTTTGCAGCTAATTTAGTGCATTAATTATATTTTTCTTTCACAGGTTTACATTTTTGTTATTAATGTAGATGCCCACAGCATCATAATTTCAGAAATGTAAGTTCCTGGATTTTAAAATCTTAGCCTTGAAATATTTTCTATCTTTTGGAATGGATGTGTAGAAGTTAAATCACACAAACAGACATACAAACAGAATGAACTAACCTCAAAAAACGTAGCTGTTCATTTATGCTGCCTTAGCAAAGTGGATTACTGTGTGATACAGTTGGTAATGACAGTGTCATGCCAACTGCTGAAACAAGTTAACTGGACATGTTTCCAGTTCATCACCATAGTTTGATAGTTTGACAAAATGTCAATTGTGCTATATAGAATGTTTCATACACCTTTTTCTTAACAAGAAAAGGAAGAACAATGGTTGAGATTTCCACCACTTTAGAAAGTTCTCCATCATATCACTAAATGTAGACACATTCTAGTAGACAATATTCCTAAAATGTTAAGATTCACTAGCACAGATGTTTTGGATCATATCAATCTCAAACTCTCCGTTTCTATTTTAAATTTTTATTGTACGTTTCAAATTATCTTCTAGCACCACAGTGGCAAATAGATGGCCACAGATCTTCAAAAAATTACACATAATATAAGGTGAGGACCACTAGGTCAAAAGATATTTTTCTGGAGATTCTTGCATTATACCAAGTGATGCCTTAGAAAAAAACAAAGCTGTTTAAAAAGACAGCAGCTGCTATAATGCTGCTTCATTACAGACCCACTGGAGCAGAAGCAATGCATCCATTTTGCTTTTTCTCCATTGACGATATCAATGAAGCATTAATGGAATTCTTACAGTCTACTGGTAAAGTATAAATTTAGTCTGAATAAATCTTATATTGACTATATTATAATACTCTTTTTTAAACTAGAAAGGAAACTCACTGGTTTATTTTTAATATAAAAAGTTATGTAGGAGATATAGCTTTAGGTTCTCAATAAATAAGTAGTCAATAGTTTTGTTTTGTTTTTACCATTAAGACAACAAGTAGAATTTAAGTGTCATTACAAAAACTCTCATTACAAGCTTATTTCACTGAAATGTCACTTATTATTTCCCCAATTAATAAAGTTCAGGTGCATTGATTATCATTTCTTCTTTGATTTCATTTATTCAATACTCCTTTAACAGACAAAGTCTAGTTTCTGTTTATTCTTTTATTTCATTGACAGGATAGGTTGTGCTTTCAAAACAAAAATTATACAAATTACTTAACATTTTTCTTGATTTTAAAAATGAAGTCCAAACTATGATTTTAGGGCTGTCCATTATACAAAACTTTAGGGGTTAAAAAGGGACCCAGATGTTTAAGTGGATTTGCAAATGGCAAAATGTTGCTTGTTGGATCTGCCTGTAAACCTATTTGCAAATGCAAATCCTCTTTCCAAACAGATCAGAGTTTTTTTTAGGTCCACAAAAATCCTTGAGCAAAGCAAAATGCTGATGGAATGTACATGTGGCACTTCTATGGATTTCTATGCAAATGCTTTTGCATCTTCCTTGTGTAACTTTCAGAGCATGGCAGGAGAAGATAGAATGCAATGACACTTATTTTTCAGGGGTTCTGAAGGTATCCTGCTGCAATTTAGGGGACAGGCAGTGTTGTGAATTGAAACATCTCCTTTTTTCTTCATCTTTACAAGAAGTGACTCGGAGCATACTCTACTTCAGCTGTGTTCCCTTCATACACTAATTTTATTTTACAAAGCAGTTTTCATTTGTCCACATCTACTGGGAGTCCTTCTCTTGCATTCCTTCCCTTTTCAGCACAGGCCCTTCTAGTAGATCTGTGTCCTGGGTCCAGACCGCGAGGGTAGCTCTCCACTGATGCTTGTCAGTTGAGGTCAGTTAACTCATTCACATTTTTACTTTCCCCTGCCCTGTGACAATAACAGCAACAATTTATAGCACTTTTCACATCCTCATTTAATCTTCACTACTACTCCATCATATGCACACAGTTTCCCTTCTGTTGCTTCTCTATCTAACAAATCAATTTACATTTAAAGTTCAATGGTGGAAAGAAAGTAAAGCTGGCTTTTTCCACCTCAAATCTGTCGTCTCCTTTCCTTACATTTTATGTTGCTATAGGCTTCTAACCAATATCTACCACACCCCAGATTTGTCCTCTGGAAATCTGTTCCTCTGCATTTTTGCTAAAATGACTGATCTGAACTACAGACCTAACTTTGTCATTATACTGCTTTAATATTACCCTACCACCTATGGAATAAAGGCCTATACTTAGAATGGAATATAGACTACTTCACCCATCTCCTTTACTTCCTTTTTCTACTACTTTATTCTTAGAAATTAATGACTTTATAAAATTCAATCCCTCAGATACAATATTACTTCATGCCTTTTATAAATTTTATTTTTTTATTTAAGTATAATTGATTTATAATGTGTTAGATTCAGGCGTACAGTAAAGTGATTCAGTTATACATATATACATATGTGTGTGTTCTTTTTTAGATTCTTTTCCCTTATAAGTTATTACAAATTGCTATGTATAGTTCCCAGTGCTATACAATAGGTCCTTGTTGTTTTATCTATTTTATACATAGCAGTGTGTCCATGTTAATCACAAACTTCTCTAATTTATCCCACCCCTTCTTTCCCCTTTGGTAATTGTAAGTTTGTTTTCTGTGTCTATGGGTCTATTTATTTTGTATGTGAGTTCATCTCTGTTATTTTAGATTACATATATAAGCAACATATAATGTTTGTCTGTCTCTGTGTGGCTTATTTTATTTAGTATGATAATCTTTAGGTCTATTCTTATTGCTGCAGATGGCATTATTTCATGCTTTTTAATGGCTGAGTAATGTTTCATTGGATGTATACCACATCTTTATCCATTCATCTGCTGTTGGGCATTTAGATTACTTCCATGTCTTGGTTATTTTAAGTAGCGGTGAAGTGAACTTTGGGTGCATGTATCTTTTCAATGCCTAGGGGTGGAATTGTCAGGTCATATGGTAGGCAGCACTATTTTTAGTTTTTTAAGGAAACTGCATACTGCTCTCCATAGTGGCTATACCAATTAAGTTCTAGCCACAATAGCCAGAGAACAAAAAGAAATAAAAGGAATTCAAAAACAAGAAGTCAAATTGTCAGTGTTTGCAGATGACATGATACCATACATATAAAATCCTAATGTTATCACAAAACTACTAGAGCTCATCAATAACTTCAGTAAAGTTGCAGGATACAAAATTAATACACTGAAATCTATTGTATTTCTATACACTAACAATGATAGAGAAATTAAGGAAGCCATCCCGTTTACCATTGCATCAAAGAGAATAAAATACATATGAATAAACCTACCTATGGAGACAGAAGACCTTACTCCAAAAACTATAAGATGCTGGTGAAAGAAATCAAAGATGATGCAAACAAATGGAAAGATATACCATACTCTTGGATTACAAGAATCAATATTGTCAAAATGATTGCACTACCCAAGGCAATCTACAGATTCACAGATTCAATACAATCCCTGTCAAATTACAAGCAGCATTTTTCACAGAAATCGAAGAAAAAACTTTAGAATTTTTATGGAAATGCTGAAGGCTCTATATAGCCAAAGCAATCTTGAGAAAGGAAAACAGAGTTGGAAGAATCAGGTTCTCTCACTTCAGACGATACTACAAAGCTACAATAATCAAAACGATGTGGTAAGAAAAAAAAAAAACATAGATCAATGGAACAGGGTAGGAAGTTCTGAAACAAAACCACACATCTATGCTCAATTAATCTATGACAAAGGAGGCAAGAATATATAATGGAAAAAAGATAGTTTCTTCAGTAAGAGGTGCTAGGAAAACTGGACAGCTGCATATAAAAAAAAACGAAATACCAATGTGTGTGGTAAATGTAATTTATGGATGAGAAACATAAGGATCAAACCTAGTAGTAAATAAGGCATGTTGAGCCAATCAGGTCTTTCCCTATTGCCTTCACATATGTTAGATCATTTAGTCAGTTTGTAAATATCGCTGAAATTTGAATGAAAGTTGAGACTGTACTTAGCCAGGCCAAACCACAGTGGAAAAAAAAAATTAGAGAACTACCAGTGAGAAAGCTAATATACTGAGGAGGAGTTTAAAGGTACACATTTATATTCCAGTAAGGAAATCTGAAATTGTGTTGAACATGATGCCAAAACAGTGGTTTGTTCAGTCAAAACAATGTCTGCTGCTGCTAAGTCACTTCAGTCGTGTCCAACTCTGTGTGACCCCATAGACGGAAGCCCACCAGGCTCCCCCATCCCTGGGATTCTCCAGGCAAGAACACTGGAGTGGGTTGCCATTTCCTTCTCCAATTTATAAAAGATCAGTTAAACTGATATTTTACCATAATAAAGAAGAATAACCAACTAATTGACAAAATTACTTGGTTTTTAATTCCCTTGAGAAGCCACCAAAAAGCCAAAGTCTGAGTTTATTTATTTAGGGAGGTACATCCAGTTGTTCTCTTGTAATGCAGTGATCAACACTATATCGAGAAGTTTTCCACTGAGAGTGGTGAGCATAATAATTGTGGAGATGGCATTTGAACATTATTTAAGAAACAAAGCTGTACCACGGCTTTCTTATCCATTCGTCTGCAGATGTGAAACAAATCGCCAGTCCAGGTTCGATGCATGATACAGGATTCTCAGGGCTGGTGTACTGGGATGAACCAGAGGGATGGGATGGGGAGGGAGGTGGGAGGGGGGTTCAGAATGGGGAACACATGTACACCTGGGGCAGATTTATGTCAATGTATGGCAAAACCAATACAATAATGTAAAGTAATTAGCCTCCAATTAAAATAAATTAATTTAAAAGAAAATAAAAAGAAAAGAAACAAAGTTGTACAGTGCTTATGATTTGGGGGACATTTTCCCAGTGATTTAACACAGTAAGAACATTTTCCATCTTTCTTATAAGGCTGAATTGCACATGTCACAATCTTTTGGGCCCCCAAAAAGTAAGTGATTGTGTTCAAAACTTTTAATGCTTTACTCTCTTGTATTTCACCAAATACTGGATTTCTCAGTTCAGTTGCTCAGTTGTGTCCAACTCTTTGCAACACTGTGGACTACAGCACACCAGGCTACCATGTCCATCACCAAATCCCAGAGTTTACTGAAACTCATGTTCACTGATGCCATCTAACCATCTCATCCTCTGTCCTCCTCTTCTCCTCTTGCCTTTAATCTTGCCCAGCATTCAGGGTCTTTTCCTATGAGGCAGTTCTTCACATCATGTGGCTAAAGTAATGGAGTTTCAGCATCAGTCCTTTCTATGAATATTCAGGACTGATTTCCTTTAGGATTGACTGGGTTGATCTTGCAGTCCAAGGGACTCTCAAGAGTCTTCTTCAACACCACAGATCAAAAGCATCAATTCTTTGGTGCTCAGCTTTCTTTATAGTCCAATTGTCACATCCATACATGACTACTGGAAAACCATAGCTTTTGCTAGATGGACGTTTGTCAGTAAAATAATGTCTCTGCTTTATAATATGCTGTCTAGGTTGGTCATAACTCTTCCTCCAAGGAGCAAGCATCTTTTAATCTCATGCTTCAGTCACCATCTTGCAGTGATTTTAGAGCTCAAGAAAATAAAGTCTGTCTCTGTTTCCATTGTTTCCCCGTCTATTTTCCATGAAGTGATAGGGCAAGATGCCATGATCTACCTTTTTTGAATGCTGAGTTTTAAGCCAGCTTTTTCACTCTTCTCTTTCACTTTCATCAAGAGACTCTTTAGTTCCTCTTTGCTCTCTGCCATAAGGATGGTGTCATCTGCACATCTGAGGTTATTGATATTTCTCCCAACAATCTTTATTCCAGCTTGTGCTTTATCTAGCCTGGCATTTCACATGGTGTACTCTGCATATAAATTAAATAAGCAGGGAGATAATATACAGCCTTGATGTACTCCTTTCCCAATTTGGAACCAGTATGTTGTTCCATGTCTGGTTCTGTCATTTCTTGACCTACATACAGATTTCTCATGAGGCAAGTCAAGTGGTCTGGTATTCCCATCTCTTAAGAATTTTCCATAGTTTGTTGTGATCCACACAGTCAAAAGCTTTGGTATAATCAGTAAAGCAGAAGTAGATGTTTTTCTCTAATTCTCTTGCTTTTTCTATGATCCAGCTGATGTTGGCAATTTGATCTCTGGTTCCTCTGCCTTTTCTAACTCCAGCTTGAACATCTGGAAGTCCATGGTTCATGTACTGTTGAAGTCTGGCTTGGAGAATTTTGACCATTAATTTGCCAGCGTGTGAGATAAGTGCAATTGTGTGGTAGTTTGAACATTCTTTGGCATTGCCCTTATTTGGGATTGGAATGAAAGCTGACCTTATTCAGTCCTGTGGCCACTGCTGAGGTTTCCAAATTTGCTGGTATGTTGAGTGCAGCACTTTCACATCATCTTTTAGGATTTGAAATAGCTCAACTGGAATTCCATCACCTCCACTAGCTTTTGCCTATGCAAAAAGGCAAAATGGTTGTCTGAGGAGGCCTTACACATAGCTGAGAAAAGAAGAAAAGCGAAAGGCAAAGGATAAAAGGAAAGATATACCCATTTGAATGCAGAGTTCCAAAAAATAGCAACGAGAGATCAGAATGCCTTCCTCAATGATCAGTGCAGAGAAATAGAAGAAAACAATAGAATGGAAAAGACTAGATAGCTCTTCAAGAAAATTAGAGATACCAAGGGAGCATTTCATGTAAAGTGAAGTCCCTCAGTCGTGTCTGACTCTTTGCGACCCCTTGGACTGTAGCCCAGCAGGCTCCTCCGTCCATGGGATTTTCCAGGCAAGAATACTGGAGTGGGTTGCCATTTCCTTCTCCAGGAGATCTTCCCAACCCAGGGGTTGAACCCGGATCTCCCGCATTGTAGGCAGAAGCTTTACCATCTGAGCCACCAGGGAAGTCATTTCATGTAGAGATGGGCACAATAAAGGCCAGAAATGGTATGGACCTAACAAAAGCAGAAGATATTAAGAAGAGGTGGCAAGGATACATAGAAGAACTATACAAAAAAGATCTTCATGACCCAGATAACCACAACGGTGGGATCACTCACCTAGAGCCAGACATCCTGGAATGCTAAGTCAAGTGGTCCTTAGGAAGCATCACTGTGAACAAATACTGGATGTCTACGTAATAAATTCCTATTTTCCAATTTGACCCAAATACTAGAGAAAGCTTACATGCTTTTATTATCTTTAAGCCTACTTTAAACGAGATCTTATGTTTGGAAATGCTAATGTGTTTGGAAAGATCTTTATATTCATAATTCAAATGTGGCTTTCTGTGGATACTTATTTTCAACTTATATCAAAGATATTAAAGTAAATTCTAGCTGAAATTTAATGACAGATCTAATAATTATAATGCATTTTTTTAGAAAGCATGACCATGGTCAAATATTGTGAGAAGAGTTACTTCTGTTCTTATAAGCGTTATGCTAAAGTTTTGACGCTCATATAAAATTCAGGATTTTTCAGAGATTAAGGTATCATTAAGATTAAGATATCTCTTCCTCAATGAATTTTAAAGAAAATATCTTGTTTCCCTTAAGGATCCAAGAAATTTAAGTAGACAGCATTTTATAACATGACTTGTGCTAGTTACAATTTTGTCTTTTTTAAAGAAAATTCTAAAAACGGTTTGAATCTGAGAATGTTGCTATTCTCACTTTCTTTGAAGCAGCACTAGAGGCAATTTTTGAAATCAAAGTTGGTCCATCGTGTGGTTTGGGGTGTTAAAATAAAACTAATAACATAACATCATTTTAACAACAACAACAACAACAAAAAAAAAAATACCTTTACCAAAAGTCTTTAAGTTTCCTTTCTAAGTTGTTCTTAACTCCTCCACATTTAATTGTAGTCAGTTATACGGTATTAAAGTTCTGAAATAGGGCCATTAACAACAGAATAATTTCAACTAACATACTAATAGATGTAATTTTTAGGTTATAAACATTTGTATTCCTTTTGTTGTTCCTTGGTTCCTATCTAAAAGTATTTCTAAAACTCCTCTGTATTTGTAAATGGTTTCTGCTCTTCAGAAAACACCAAATCATTCAGCAAACATGTGCGAAAGCAAAAGGCAACCACTTTGTGCTGCAGAAATTGTTCCCAAATGCCTGTTTTAGTGTTTTCTCAATAATTAGAAATATAAATAATGGGCAGAAATAATACTGAGCATGAATTAATACACATTATACACAAAAAAGTGTACACAGGACAATGAGAAGAGTTTTTTTCTTTTATTTTTTTAAATAGGTCAAGGCTATACATCCAAATTCTTCTGGTCAGTTCCTGAAATTTAAACAAAAATCAAGACATAATGATTTTTAAAATCTCACGTATGCATGCATGCATGCATTCTCAGTCTCTTCAGTTGCATCTGACTCTTTGTGACCCCATGGATTGTAGCCTGTCAGGCTCCTCTGTGCATGGGATTCACCAGGCAAGAACACTGGAGTGGGTTGCCATGCCCTCCACCAGGGAATCTTCTTGACTCAGGGATCCAGCCCGCGACTCCTACATTGCAGGCAAATTCTTTACTGGTGAACCATCAGGGAAGCCCAATCTCATGTTTTAGTATATAGGAATACAGTATTACTAAAAGATTCAACTATTAAGTGAAAAGTGAATAAACTCGTGCAGTTTACTGCACTGTAAGCCTATTAGTGCAGAGGAACAACTCTGTCAAAGGCTGCTTGACCAATGTTGCAGCTGCTGCTGCTGTTAAGTCACTTCAGTCGTGTCCGACTCTGTGTGACCCCAGAGACGGAAGCCCACCAGGCTCCCCCTTCCCTGGGATTCTCCAGGCAAGAACACTGGAGTGGGTTGCAGCTGCTATAAGAAAATTCTAGGGCAAGCATAATATTTTTAAATGCAACACCCAAAGATAATGACCATATTTCTTAGCACTAAAAGAAATCCACATTTCCCCCAGCCCCAAACTCCAGAGTACTATGTTCAAAAACAAAAGGTCAAGAATTAAGTAGTTCAGTAATGCCATTACCTTAAGGATCAGAATTGGACTTACACTTGAGGTCTTGGGTGAAATGAGTTTGACGGATTAGGTTCAGTTACTGGCTGTCAGTGCACTACATAAAAAACACTGCACACGCAGAGCTTAGTGAAACTAGCTGTTTTCTGCACAGGAAAATTCCTTGATAGAGTTAGCATGAAGACAAATGAACTGCTATCCCCCAAGAAAGGTGTCCCTTTAGGTTAGGCTTGAGGTTAGCAATACCAAACAGTAAGAACACTTGACTTCCCATGGCTGACAGACTCATTACCTTTGTAAATATTGAGGCTTAGCTTTGAATCCTGGGATTCTTCTTTGAGTTTCTAGAGAGTGCTAGTAACTAACCAATTACTGAGACAATAAAAAAATTAAAATGGGAAAAGACAAGGGTAGTGTTGGCAAATCTCCTTATTTCCTACTATCAGACAAAGTTGTTTGAACTTTCTCCTTTATTATTATATCCTTACTCCTTTCATTCATTCAAACCATTCTAAGTATAACCTTGTTTTTCACAATAATAAAGACCCTCTAAAAACAAAATGTTACTGTTTTTATTAACTGGTAATGAAAATGGAACTTAGAATTAATTTCAGGATGGTCATGGCAGGATTCAAAACCATATTTCTCAGTGTCTTGAACTAGTGCTCTTTCCCTAACTCATGCCCACATACAAGTATTTCTCTGAAATCTATTTACTTTATGACAGCTATCCATTCAGTCTCATATAAATTGTGTATTTTTCCTTGTGTTTCTTATATTATTTTCTTCTTCATCATAGTCTTCATTTACTTCATTTACATGTTCAAACACTAATAGAAGATGTTTACGCAATTTTTATTTAGAATTCTTAAATATCTAAGGATTCTCAATTATTTTCATTATGTATTATTTAACATTTTAATACTTTTTACTTAATGTGTCATGGGAAAGATGCTGTTTTATATGAGTAAGTAGTCTTTCTTAACTTGCATTTAATGGCTACAAAGAATTCCATATGTCTGTGCAATAATTTACCCAATCTGACAATCTGTTTAAAATATTTGTTAATACACACAAAAAAGATTTTAAAAATGCATAGTATCACTACTAAATATCGTGCAAAACAGTATTATTCCCCTTGTCTGCTCATGCCATGTTCTTCCCAGAGAGGTTAACTTCTCATGTGCATTTTTCCCAGTGATTTTCTAAGTTTAAAAACGCATAAATTTTCCTCTGTTCATTTCTTTGCATTTGTGCTTTTTTAATAAAAATACTTTTAACTGTAAAAAAAAAAAAAAACATACTTTAATTCCTAACGTAATTTAGGAAGGTACTGCTGACTAGCCATAAGGGATCTAAGGCTGTAGGTTCCTACTGAAGTACTCTTTATCTTGAATTACTTTATTCATCTGCTATTTTCCATTATCTAAAAATAAAAAATATCTCATTCAAAACATTTCCTTTACTGGACCTAAATGAATAAAATAGATCCCAATTACCTGCAAAAAAATATATATATATATATGTCAATAGGTATATATACTACTGCGCAATGTTGCGCACCTCATGTGTCCTCAACCACCTTCTCTGCGGCCAACACCAACTATACACTGTGGCCTCACACTCAGGCATAAAGAACTCTGCTGCCCAGCGACATCCAGTTGAAAGTGAAAGTGTTAGTCGCTCAGTCGTGTCCGACTCTGTGGCCCCATGGACTGTAGTCTACTAGGCTCCTCTGCCCAGGGAATTCCCCAGGCAAAAATACTGGAGTAGGTTACCATATCTTTGGAAGGGTAGAATTATACAATCTGGAGGTGGGGGAAGCTAATGCCTTATCAGGAAAGCTTCGTCAATGAGAAAAGGAAATGTGAGGAAGCCAAGGAAGTAAATTCCTTCCCCATGTTCTACTCTGAGGCATGTTACTATTTATGGCTCATCTGGAAACATTTCCATTTGCAGCAGATATTTCTTTCAATCAAATTCACTGTGTCTCCTTGTGCCTACTCATAAAGTAGTAATTATCATCTCTCATTTTCATAAAGCCTTGTTTCTCTTTCTCCTCGCCCTGGCTTCCCTTGCTTTCATCTCCAAAATAAAATATCTAATACTTGCATCAGAGAACCCAGTCTAATAAATATGTCTACACATTGTTATTATTGTTCAGTCACTAAGTCATGTCTGACTCTGCAACCCCAAAAATTGCAGCTCGCCAGGCTTCCCTTCCTTCACTATCTCCCAGAGTTTGCTCAAACTCATGTCCATTGAGTCAGTGATGCCATGCAACCATCTCATCCTCTGTTGTCCCCTTCTCTTCCTGCCTTCCATCTTTCCCAGAATCAGGGTCTTTTCCAATGAGTCAGCTCTTCATATCAGGTGGTCAAAATGTTGGAGCTTCAGCTTCAGCATCAGTCCTTCCAATGAATATTCAGGGTTGATATCCTTAGGATTGACTGGTTTGATCTCTTTGCTCTCCAAGGGATTCTCAAGAGTCTTCTCCAGCACCAAGTGCTTCAAAAGCATGTATGCATTCAAAAATTAAACAGAACAAACGTTGAACAAAGCAGCTCTGAATCATCCATGGTTCCAACAAGAAATAATAAGGGAAATTAAAAATATCTTGAATTGGTTGAAAGTGAAAACACAACAAATCAAAATTGATGGAACAAAGCTAAATCAATATTTAGAGGAAAATTTATGGCTTTAAATATTTTACTACAAAAGAAGAAGGCATTAAATCAAGTATCTGAACTTTCAACTTAAGACAAAAAAGAAGTAAGGCAATAGAAGAAAAGATATAAAACAATTATAACAGTAACTAACAAAATGGAAAATACAAAAACAATAAAGAAAACAATGGACTCCAAAGCTGTATCTTTGCAGTTATCAATAAAATTTGCAAATCTTTAACTACAGTTATCAAGATTAAAAAAAAAAAAAAACGATTACCAATATGCATTGTGAAAGGTGAATTTCAGAACAGCTCCAACAGAAATTTTAAAAAACTTAAGATAATATTATGAACAACTCTAACAACAAATTTAGCAATGTAGATAAAATCCATTTCTAGAAAGGCATTGACAAAGAAAAAATAGAACATTTTAATAGATATATATAAAGTAAAAAAACTAGTGAATAAATACATTCTTAGAAAGAACCTAGACCAAGATGATTTAACTGATGAATCCCCATCAAACATTTAAGGAAGAAATTGTAACAGTCATACATAAAGTTTTTCAAACAACAGAGGTGGAAACATATGCCAAAACATTTAAGGGGCAAGTATTATCTTGATACCAAAGGTGGACAAAAATATTGGGATAAAAGTGCCTTACCCTGTCTCTTATAAGCTGCTGCTGCTGCTGCTGCTAAGTCACTTCAGTCGTGTCCGACTCTGTGTGACCCCATAGACAGAAGCCCACCAGGCTCCCCCGTCCCTGGGATTCTCCAGGCAAGAACACTGGAGTGGGTTGCCATTTCCTTCTCCAATGTGTGAAAGTGGAAAGTGAAAAGTGAAAGTTAAGTCGCTCAGTCGTGTCCGACCCTTAGCGACCCCACGGACTGCAGCTTACCAGGCTCCTCCATCCATGGGATTTTCTAGGCAATAGTACTGGAGTGGCTTGCCATTGCCTTCTCCGCTCTTATAAGCATAGATGCAAAAATGTTTAACAAAATAATACCAAATTAAATTCAACAATAAATACAAGAAATTAGATAAAATGAAATATTAAAAAATAATCAAACCAAAGAAAAAATTAAAAAGGAATATATGGGACATATAGAAATCAATAGGATACATTTAAATCCAATAATCACATTAAATATGCAAGATATGAATATCCCAATTAAAAGGCAAAGATTTTCAGACTAGACTAAAAAATAATACAGACCCAACTACATATTGTTTATAAGAAACATAGTTTATCTATTTACACAGATCATTCAAACAAAGGGATGAATGTATTTGTGACAAAAAAATAATAATTTTAATAGTTGGTGAGTTGGTATGCCTATATTGCTTCCCTAGTGGTTCAGATGGTTAAGAATCTGCCTGCAATGTGGGAGACCTGGGTTCAGTACCAAGGTTGGGAAGATTTCCTGGAGAAGCAGATGACAACCCATTCCAGTATTCTTGCCTGGAGAATCCCATTGACAGAGAAGCCTGGTGTGCTAAGGGTTGGACAATACTGAGCAACTAGCACACACACACACACACACGCACAGGCCTATATTAGGGCTTCCCAGAGACGCCGGCCCCGGCGGCGCAGGCGCGACGCGAGAGACGCCGGCCCCGGCGGCGCAGGCGCGACGCGAGAGACGCCGGCCCCGGCGGCGCAGGCGCGACGCGAGAGACGCCGGCCCCGGCGGCGCAGGCGCGACGCGAGAGACGCCGGCCCCGGCGGCGCAGGCGCGACGCGAGAGACGCCGGCCCCGGCGGCGCAGGCGCGACGCGAGAGACGCCGGCCCCGGCGGCGCAGGCGCGACGCGAGAGACGCCGGCCCCGGCGGCGCAGGCGCGACGCGAGAGACGCCGGCCCCGGCGGCGCAGGCGCGACGCGAGAGACGCCGGCCCCGGCGGCGCAGGCGCGACGCGAGAGACGCCGGCCCGGGCGCAACGAACCACGCAGAGAGGTGCGGCCGTGAGGAGCTACCCCACGCCTGAGGCCAGGGCCGGCGGCCGAGAGGAGCTAACCCACGTCCAACAGGCGGTGGCTGCGCGGGCGCAGGAGGGCCGAGAGGAGCTACTCTGCGTTCAAGGTCAGGAGGAGCGGCCTTGAGGAGATACCCCTCGTCCAAGGTAAGGTACAGCGGCTGCACTTTGCTGGAGCGGCTGTGAAGAGATTTTCCACGACCAAGGTAAGAGAAACCCAAATAAGATGGTAGGTATTGCTAGGGGGCACCAGAGGGCAGACAAACTGAAATCATAATCACAGGAAACTAGCTGATCTGATCACATGGACCACAGCCGAATGTGGTCCCCTGGAGAAGGGAATGGCAAACCACTTCAGTATACTTGCCTTGAGAACCCCATGAACAGTAACAAAGGGCAAAATGATAGGATACTGAATGAGGATTTCCCCAGGTCGGTAGGTGCCCAGTATGCTACTGGAGCTCAGTGGAGAAATAACTATAGAAGGAATAAAGGGATGGAGCAAAAGCAAAACCAATACCCAGTTGTGGATGTGACCAATGATAGAAGCAAGGTCCGGTGCTGTAAAGAGCAATATTGCATAGGAACCTGGAATGTTAGGTCCATGAATCAAGGCAAATTGGAAGTGGTCAAACAGGAGATGGCAAGAGTGAACGTCGACATTCTAGGAATCAGTGAATTAAAATGGACTGGAATGGGTGAATTTAACTAGGATGACCATTATATCTACTACTGTGGGCAGGAATCCCTTAGAAGAAATGGAGTAGCCATCATGGTCAACAAAAGAGTCTGAAATGCAGTACTTGGATGCAATCTTAAAAATGACAGGATGATTTCTGTTCGTTTCCAAGGCAAACCATTCAATATTACAGTAATCCAGGCCTATGCCCCAACCAGTAATGCTGAAGAAGCCGAAGTTAATCGGTTCTATGAAGATCTACAAGACCTTTTAGAACTAACACCCAAAAAAGATGTCCTTTTCATTATAGGGGACTGGAATGCAAAGGTAGGAAGTCAAGAAACACCTGGAGTAACAGGCACATTTGGCCTTGGAGCACGGAATGAAGCAGGGCAAAGGCTAATAGAGTTTTGTCAAGAGAATGCACTGGTCATAGCAAACACCCTCTTCCAACAACACAAGAGAAGACTCTACACATGGACATCACCAGATGGTCAACACCGAAATCAGATTGATTATATTCTTTGCAACCAAAGATGGAGAAGCTGTATACAGTTAGCGAAAACAAGACCAGGAGCTGACTGTGGCTCAGATCATTAACTCCTTACTGCGAAGTTCAGACGTAATTGAAGAAAGTAGGGAAAACCACTAGACCATTCAGATATGACCTCAATCAAATCCCTTATGATTATGCAGTGGAAGTGAGAAATAGATTAAAGGGACTAGATCTGATTGATAGAATGCCTGATGAACTCTGGACGGAGGTTCGTGACATTGTACAGGAGACAGGGAACAAGACCATCCCCATGGAAAACAAATGCAAAAGAGCAAAATGGCTGTCTGAGGAGGCCTTACAAATAGCTGTAAAAAGAAGAGAGGCGAAAAGCAAAGGAGAAAAGGAAAGATATAAGCATCTGAATGCAGAGTTCCAAAGAATAGCAAGGAGAGATAAGAAAGCCTTCCTCAGTGATCAATGCAAAGAAATAGAGGAAAACAACAGAATAGGAAAAACAAGAGACCTCTTCAAGAAAATTAGAGATTCCAAGGGAACATTTCATGCAAAGATGGGCTCGATAAAGGACAGAAATGGTATGAACCTAACAGAAGCAGAAGATATTAAGAAGAGGTGGCAGGAATACACAGAAGTACTGTACAAAAAAGATCTTCACGACCAAGATAGTCACGATAATGTGATCACTGACCTAGAGCCAGACATCTTGGAATGTGAAGTCAAGTGGGCCTTAGAAAGCATCACTATGAACAAAGCTAGTGGAGGTGATGGAATTCCAGTTGAGCTATTTCAAGTCTTGAAAGATGATGCTGTGAAAGTGCTGCACTCAATATGCCAGCAGATTTGGAAAACTCAGCAGTGGCCACAGGACTGGAAGAGGTCAGTCTTCATTCCAATCCCAAAGAAAGGCAATGCCAAAGAATGCTCAAACTACTGCACAATTGCACTCATCTCACACGCTAGTAAAGTCATGCTCAAAATTCTCCAAGCCAGGCTTCAGCAATATGTAAACCGTGAACTCCCAGATGTTCAAGCAGGTTTTAGAAAAGGCAGAGGCACCAGAGATCAAATTGCCAACATCCGCTGGATCATGGAGAAAGCAAGAGAGTTTCAGAAAAACATCTATTTCTGCTTCATTGACTATGCCAAAGCCTTTGACTGTGTGGATCACAATAAACTGTGGAACATTCTGAAAGAGATGGGAATCGCAGACTACCTGACCTGCCTCTTGAGAAACCTGTATGCAGGTCAGGAAGCAACAGTTAGAACCGGACATGGAACAACAGACTGGTTCCAAATAGGAAAAGGTGTACGTCAAGGTTGTATATTGTCACCTTGCTTATTTAACTTATATGCAGAGTACATCATGAGGAACTCTGGGCTGGAAGAAGCACAAGCTGGAATCAAGATTGCTGGGAGAAATATCAATAACCTCAGATATGCAGATGACACTACCCTTATGGTAGAAAGTGAAGAGGAACTCAAAAGCCTCTTGATGAAAGTGAAAGAGGAGAGTGAAAAGGTTGGCTTGAAGCTCAACATTCAGAAAACAAAGATCATGGCATCTGGTCCCATCACTTCATGGGAAATAGATGGAAAAACAGTGGAAACAGTGTCAGACTTTGTTTTTTGGGGGCTCCAAAATCACTGCAGATGCTGATTGCAGCCATGAAATTAAAAGACGCTTGCTCCTTGGAAGGAAAGTTATGACCAACCTTGATAGTATATTAAAAAGCAGAGACATTACTTTGCCAACCAAGGTCCGTCTAGTCAAGGCAATGGTTTTTCCCGTGGTCACGTATGGATGTGAGAGTTGGACTGTGAAGAAAGCTGATCGCCGAAGAATCGATGCTTTTGAACGGTGGTGTTGGAGAAGACTCTTGAGAGTCCCTTATACTGCAAGGAGATCCAACCAGTCCCTTCTAAAGGAGATCAATCCTGGATGTTCATTGGAGGGACTGATGCTAAAGCTGAAACTCCAATACTTTGGCCACCTCATGCGACGAGTTGACTCACTGGAAAAGACTCTGATGCTGGGAAAGGTTGGGGGCGGGAGGAGAAGGGGACGATGGAGAATGAGATGGCTGGATGGCATCACCGACTCTGTGGACATGAGTTTGAGTGTACTCCGGGAGTTGGTGATGGACAGGGAGGCCTGGCGTGCTGTGGTTCATGGGGTCGTGGAGAGTCGGACACGACTGAGCGACTGAACTGAACTGAACTGAATTGGTGGTTTAGTGGTAATGAATCTCTCCGCCAATGTAACAGATGCAGGTTTGATCCCTGGTCTGGGAGGATCCCCTGTAGAAGGAAATGGCAAGCCACTCCAGTATTCTTGCTGGGAAATCCCATGGACAGAGAAGCCTAGCAGGCTACAGTCCATTAGGTTGCAGAGTCAGACATGACTTAGGAACTGAAAAACAATGACTATATTAATATAAAATTATCTTCAAAAACAGGAGTACTAGGAAAGGTAAAAGGGTCATGTCAGAATCAAAATAGGGTCAATTCATCTGAAAAAATTAGCAATTCTAAAAGGTTTAGCCTAATTATGAAACTTCAAAATATGTAAAGTAGACATCAACAGATTGAAGGCAACAGTAACAAAATTCATGATTACAGCTGGAGATTTTAGCTTACATAATTCCAAAAAATGTAAGCACCCTAAAAAGCAATTAAATATGTAGATTTGATCCCATCATTCACCCAGTTGATATTTACATATTGTTTGTATAGCATTATATCCAACATTTGAAGAATATCTTTGCCAAGGGTCCATGAAACATTAATCAAGATAGATCATATGCCGAGCCATAAAATAATTTAATATTATTTAATACTGAATATTATATATTTTATAAATAAATATCATTATAAATATAAGTAGTAATTAAAATATTTAAATAATACTTATGAATTAAAAGCACATAGTTTGTACTCTATTCAAAAAAGGACTTAATTAAAAATTAATAAAAATTAGTAACAAAAATACTGAAAGAAAAGCCTTAATATTTGGCAATTAAGCAAAAAAGTTAAATAACAATAGGTAAAGGAAAAAATTACCAAGTGAAATTATATAGAACTTAATTTTTATTCTTTGTGGTAAAATACACATAATGTTAAATTTACAACTTTAAGTGTACAAACCAGTAGCATTAAAGTACACTTGAAATAGCTTTTGATGCGCAGCTTTATTTTGATGAAATTCACTTTATTTTTTTTCTTGTTGCTTTTACTGTTATATTTTAAAAATCATTGATAAATCCAAGGTCATAAAAGTTGCCTTTATGTTTTCTTTTAAGAGTTTTGTTATTTTAACCATTAAATTTAAGTCTTTTATCAATTTTGAATTAAATTTTGTGTATGGCATAAGGGATGGATCTAATTTCATTCATTTCATGTAGATCTCCATCTTTCCTGTATCATTTGTTGAGGAGGCTCTTCTTTGTGCATTGAATGATCATGACATCTTTGTTGAAAATAATTAACTGTGTACATGAAGGCATATTTCTGGACTTCCAATTTTATTCCATTGGTCTATATGTCTCTCGTTATGCTAGTACCAGAATGTCTTGATTACTGTAGCATTTTTAGTAGACTTAAAGTCTATTTCTTCTCCCTTTATATTATTAGTGTCACAGATTATATCTTTATACATAGTGTGCCTGCTAATATATGTTTATAATGATTATTTTATGCATTTATATTATTAAAAATAAGTTACAAACCAAAATGCAATAATGCTAACTTTCATATTTACCTGTACAGTTAGTTTTACCAATGTCGTTCATTTTCTCATATGGTTTCAGGCTGCTTTCTAGTGTCCTTTCCTTTTAGTCTGATGGACTGCCTGCACACTTCTTGTAGGCCAAGTCTATTAATAACAAACATTTTCAGGTTTTGTTAATTCTGGAAATGTCTTAATTTCTCCCTCATTCCTGAAGGATAGTTTTGTAAATATAGAGTTATTTATTGGTTGACAGTTTTTTTTTTTCTTTCAGGATTTTAAATATGTCAGCCCACTGCCTTCTGACCTCCATGTTTGCTGATGAAAAATTACTTATTAATTTAATTGAGGCTTCACGTGAGGCTCAGTGGTAAAGAACCCACTTGACAATGCAGAAGATGTGGATTCAATCCCTGGGTCTGGAAGATCTTCTGGAGAGGGAATGGCAATCATGGACAGAGGAACCTGGCAGGCTACAGTCCATGGGGTCACAAAGAGTCGGACACAACTTAATGACTAAACCACCACCAATCTTATTGAGGATCCCTTGTGTAATATTCATCACTTTTCCCTTCCTGCTTTCTTGATTTTCTTTTATCTTTAGCATTCCACACTTAACTGTAATGTGTTGCAGCACAGGTCTCCTTGAGTTTATCCTGTGTGAAGTTCATTGAGTTTCTTGGATGTATAATTTTTTAGAAAAGTTGGGGCCATTAATTCTGAACAACTATTTTGTCTGCTTTCTATCTCTTCTGGAACTCCCAGTATGTATATGTTAGTACATGAGAGAGTGTCTCACAGGTCCCTCAGGCTCTGTTCATTTGTCTTTATTCTTTTTTCTTTCTGATCCTCATACTGGACCAATACAATGGTTTTATCTTTATACGCACTGATTCTTTCTTTTTCCTGCTCAAATCTGCTATTGAACTCTGCTAGTGAATTATTCCACTATGGTACTATTCACCTCCACAGTTTGTTTCGTTGCTTTAAAAATTGTTTTCTAACATTACATATTTCTTCAACACTTTACACATACATTTTGGACAAAATTATTTGCAGTAACCAAAATATGAAAATGATCAAAATCACCATCAATGGACTAGTGGATAAAATTGCAGAATATGTATAAAATAGAATATTATTCATCATACAAAGGAATAAAATGCTGCTACTGATAATTCATTTGGGTGAACCTTTAAAACATTATGCCAAGTAAAAGAAACCAGACATAAAATATCACTTTTTATATGATTCCATTTATATGAAATATCCAAAATAGGCAAGTCCATGGAAACAGAAAGCAGGTTAGTGGTTACCATTAAGGGGTGGAGTTTGTAATGGGGAGTAACTACTTAATGAATACAAGGTGTTCTTCTGGAGTAATGAAAAGTTTTGAAACTAGAAAGGGGATAATTGCACAACATTGTGAATTCACTGAATGCAATTGAATGTACACTTTATTGTATGTTATGTGGCTTTTACCTTAATTAAAAAAAAAATGTTAAAAATCCAAAACATACTATTGAACTTAAAGAGATGAACGTAACCCAAAATGGCAGAATATGTGGTCCTTTTAGGCAAGCATGGAACATTTACCAAAACCGACCATATTCTGGACCATAAAGCAAGCCCACAGTGAGTTAAACTAGAAACCAGATTTTCAAAGACCAACAAAATAGACTGAAAATTAATCTATTCACTTTTAAATTAAAAACTTCTATATAAAACATCATAATCTTTTATGGGTTATTAACAATCTTATATACCTGATTCATACCAAACTTTTCACCATTTCTCAAATCCTCCATAACTTTTTTTTTGTTCCAGATCTTTACCTATTTACAAATCTTATTTCCCCTGTGTGCATCCTACCCTACCTTTCTGCTTCATGAATTTACCCTCATATTTAAGATAAGATCATCTTTTGTGAAGTCTTTGCTGGTATCTCCTGGGAGAATTTGACATTCTCATGCCTATATTTTCTCAACATTTTCTTCATTTCTTATCATAATATTTATGGCATATTACAATAATTTATGTTTGTCTGTCTCTTTTCTAAATAACTCTTTGCCTTTGGGTTTTTCTTATTTACCTTTGTTCTCCACTGTAATTGACAATGCTGCTGCTGCTGCTAAGTCGCGTCAGTCATGTCCGACTCTGTGTGACCCCATAGACAGCAGCCTACCAGGCTCCCCCGTCCCTGGGATTCTCCAGGCAAGAACACTGGAATGGGTTGCCATTTCCTTCTCCAATGCATGAAAGTGAAAAGTGAAAGTGAAGCTGCTCAGTCGTGTCCGACTCTTCGCGACCCCATGGACTGCAGCCCACCAGGCTCCTCAACCCATGGGACTTTCCAGGCAAGAGTACTGGAGTGGGGTGCCATTGCCTTCTCCGTAATTGACAATAAATAGACATTAAATTGATGCCTTCAAACTATGGTGCTGGAGAAGACTCCTGAGAGTCCCTTGGACAGCAAGGACATCAAATCAGTCACTCTTAAGGGAAATCAACCTTGAACACTTGGAAGGACTAATGCTGAAGCTAAAACTCCAGTATTTTGCTCATCTGATGTGAACAGCTGGGAAAAAGTCCCTGATGCTGGGAAAGATTGAGGGCAGAAGGAGAAGAGGGCATCAGAGGATGAGATGGCTGGATGGCATCATCAATACAACAGATATAAACTTGGCAAACTTTGGGAGATGATGAGGGACAGAGAGGCCTGGCGTACTACAGTCCCTGGGGTCACAAAGCATCATACACAACTGGGTGACTGAACAACAGCAACACGACATTCAATAAAATTTTGGTTGATCAAAACTTATGCGTTGATATTGTAACCTCTGAGACTGGTCCCCAAACTGTGGAATGCTATCTAATATTAATATCTACATATTTTCAAATGACATTGGATTTTCTTGCAAGATGACAAATCCCATCAGAGTTAAGAATTATAAAATTATTATTAATAAAAAACAGGAATAGGTAAAAAAAAAAAGTTTTAAAAAGGGAAATAAAGTAAAAAAAATTCTCTGACATGCAAAAGGAATGAGAAAGAAGAGGAATGGGGAAGGCAATAATTGAGCAGTATCTTAAATATTATGTAAGATAAGGAGTAATTATTCTAGACTATATAATAGTTTAAACCTTGGATAAGAAAATAGTAGAATAATTTCACCTAGCAGTTAACCTAATGGATCCATCTAAATCCAAGCCTTGGATCGACCTGGAAAATCATTTCAATGTGCTTTGAGTAAAAACATGTTACAAAATCAACTCAGAGATGTTGGCACCATGTATTTCCATGTAAAAGATGCCACTTATTACCAATTATCCCCAGAACCAAAACAAAATTCCCTAATTTTATGTCAGAAAAGAATATTGTTCTGCTCACTATGGCATTTGTCATCAATTATATTGCCTCTAGAGTCTGCTTTCACTAATCTATCCTATACACAGTACATTTCCACAAAAAGAAATTACTTGTTTTATCAATACTGTACTTCAAAATTTTTCAGTGGGTCCCCAAAAGCCTCTAAAATTAAGTTTAAAAATATAATTTTGTAAAGTTTCTTGGTATTTTCTATGACTTCTTTGCTTTGATCAAACCAAACGAAGGTATTTTATGACCCATAGTTTCTCCTCATGCTTTCTAATCTCTTACTCCTTGGTTTTCTCCTTCTCTCTAAAACTGTTTTTTCTCTTTCTTTATATTTCATATTAAATATAAAGCTTTTAAAAATTATTTTTTTAAGTATAAAGCTTTGTTCTGATTTCAGACAGACTCAGGTTTATGTTCTCACTCTGCCACTTGAAAGTGAGTGAAGTCACAAATTCTCTAGAGTTTAGGTTACTTTTAAAATAACTATAACCTGCCAGGTCCCTCAGTCCATGGGATTTTCCAAGCAAGAATACTGGAGTGAGTTGCCATTTCCCTCTCAGGGGGATTTTCCTGGCCCAGTGATTGAACCCATGTCTCCTGCATCTCCTGTATTTGCATGATTCTTTACCACTGAGCCACCTGGGAAGCACCCAAATTGGAAAATACCAATGCATAACTGTATCCTTGGATAATCCTGTCCACCTGAAAACCATCACAACATAGTTAATCAGCTATACTCCAATATAAAATAAAAAGTTAAAAAAACAATAGTGTTTACAGTAATACCAAAAAGGAAAATACTTATGTAAAATCTAACAAAAGGGCTGTAGGATCTGTTGGTAAGTAGAAATCTACAAAACACACATATAAAAAATAGGTGAAGGATGCTTTTTTCCATTTCCCAAGTGGCAATGCTTCTTTCATCAGAGAACACATGGAATTGGCAGTCTATGTCTAAGATTGGCTTAGAACATTGTGTTTTCACAAGTAAATTATAATTTATGTAACAGAAAGAAAAAAATACTTGCAATGTTTTTAATGTTATACATCATATTTTAGGATAGTAATGCCCTAGTGATGTTGACATAATCTTTTGGTCTACTAGAGTGCACTCAAGTTGATAAAATTATCCAAGATTAAAACACTAAAGGATAAAAATTTATTTTACTGTTCTTTCTGATTCACTTCCACACTTCTTCATATCCAGTGGGTTTATGTTCAAGCCACCTCCTTTGAGAGATCCACAGCATATTTATATCATTTCATCATTTGTAATATTATAGATATTAGTATTAATATAATAATACATTATATAGACCATATATATATAATGCACTATAGATATATGGTCTATAATATAGACAGATAGTCCCATGGCAAGTCTACTTCATGGCAAGTAGAAGTGGAAAAAGTGGAAGCAGTGACAGATTTTATTTCCTTGGACTCCAAAATCACTGTGAAAGGTGACTGCAGCCATGAAATTAAAAGATACTTGCTCCTTGAAATGAAAGCTATGACAAACCTAGATAGCTGATTGAAAAGCAGAGACATCACTTTACTGACAAAGGTCTGTATATTCAAAGCTATGGTTTTCCAGTAGTCATGTGTGGATGAGAGAGTTGGACTATGGAGAAGGCTGAGCGCCTAAGAATTGATGCTTTCGAATTGTGGTGCTGGATAAGACTCTTGAGAGTCCCTTGGACTGCAAAATCAAATCAGTCAGTCCTAAATGAAATCAACCCTGAATATTCATTGGAAGGACCAATGCTGAAGCTGCAATACTTTGGCCCCCTGATATGAAGAACCTACTCATTGGAAAAGACCCTGATGCTGGGAAGGATTGAGGACAAGAGGAGAAGGGGGCAACAGAGGATGAGATGGTTGGATGGCATCACCAACTCAATGGTCATGAGTTTGAGCAAACTCTGGTAGAGAGAGGACAGAGGAGCCTGGTGTGCTACAGTTATGGAGTCACAAAGAGTGGGACACAACTTAGCGACCACACAACAAACAGTATAGACTTACTCATTTATTTCCTATTTCTTGACCCTAGAATATACCTCTGTACTCCTAGCATTTAGAGTATCTGGATTGTGATAGGCATTCAAAAAGTATGATTTTTAAAATTATGAATGAATGAAAATTCTGCATGTATGCTTTTTTGCTATATAAGAAAACTGAAGAATCAGTAGAGTAATTCAAGAGACTGTAATTTTAATTACAAAATAGAAGAAGAAATGAAGGTGGTCATTACAAAGTCATCTAGATAAATTTTCTAGCTAGTAATACCAACCAGTCCTTACTAGTTTTAAATTTGTATAAATTTTTATTAAAAATTTAATGTAATTAGTTTAATAAAGTCTGTTGCTCTTTTTTTCTGTTCATCAGATTTAAAAATTGAAATAGCATCATGACTTCTAAATTAGTGCTAGTTACCTGCTCAAAATATTTGAATTTAGTGCTATGGTATAAAGGTGAAAATGAAGATGGAAGGATATCTAACTAGAAACTGACACTTGTTTAGCCCTCATGAATGGAGTCACTTACGTGATCCTCTTCAGCACTAGACTTTACTGGGGAGTAGTTGCAGGATGAACACTTCTAGAGGAGTAAGGAAAGTAGAAACTTCCTTTAGAAGTACACTCTGTATTTAGTTGCAAAAACTGCAAAGGCGATAGCAAAGGACAAGTCTACTGACAGAGATAAAGAATTAGGAAGGCTGATGGAATCTATCATAACTCAGTATCCAGGGTGGATAAATATTGTTCATGAAAGAATGAGGGTTTCAAATGTACTTTATCAAAGAGGAATAGAGTATGATGTTTTGCTGGTTATGGACAGTGCATATCACACATTTTTGTGTTCCTCTCCAACCAGTCCATTCTAAAGGACATCAGTCCTGGGTGTTCATTGGAAGGACTGATGCTAAAGCTGAAACTCCAATACTTTGGCCACCTCATGCCAAGAGTTGACTCACTGGAAAAGACTGATGCTGGGAGGGATTGGGGGTGGGAGGAGACGGGGCGACAGAGAATGAGATGGCTGGATGGCATCCCCAACTTGATGGACATGAGTTTGAGTGAACTCCAGGAGTTGGTGATGGACAGGGAGGCCTGGCGTGCTGTGATTCATGGGGTTGCAAAGAGTCGGACACGACTGAGCAACTGAACTGAACTGAATCAATTTACTGAATAAGCCATATAATTTCTGCTTTGAAATTGAGCCCAGAGTAGAAAAGGCTCTCCAACAGGGTCAAGCTGCCTTACCATTCCAGTTTTATGATCTAGCAGATACTAATGATGCTCAAAATGCTGGCAATAAATAAAAACTTATAGGGAGCATCTGGAAGGCCCCAAAAGAAAAATCATAATGCTAAGATACTGGAGTAAAGTTATAATTTCCTTTGTTTATAAATGTCCTCTTCTTTTGAAGCAGCTTCTGTGCTCTAGTGGGGATTTTTTTAAGGATTAATCATGAGACACTTAGTGACTTGAGCTCTTCATCAAGAATGAGATGAGAGGGGCTTCCCTGGTGGCTCAGTGGTGAAGAATCTGTCAATGCAGAAGACACAGGTTCGATCCCTGATCCAGGAGGATTCCACATCTGCTGAGCAGCTGGGCCCATGAGCCACAACTGGTGAGCTCTAGAACTCGGGAGTCACAATTACTGAGCCTATGCGTTGCACCTACTAACACACGCACACCTAGAGCCCAAGCTCCACAATAAGAAAATTCATAGCAGTGAGATGCCCATGCCCTGCAGCTGGAGAGTTGCCCCCACTTGCCACAACTAGAGGAAGCACTGGGATTGAATTGAACAGTGGGTGTATATTTAAAATCAAGAATGAGATCAGAATATCAAAGGGAAGATGTGTTGAGGTCTTTTGTTTAGGAGAGATTGGCAGCATATTTCTATTTATGGCACAAAGTTGCTTATTTTAAAATTTATGCCAAATTATAAACTTTTCTGAGATTTAAATTCAGCATGATTGGTAAAGAACCTGTCTGCCAATGCAGGAGACATAAGGGACGTAGGTTCTATCCCTAGATCAGGAAGTTCCTCTGGAGGAGGGCATGGCAGTCCACTCCAGTATTCTTGCCTAGGAAATCTCATGGACAGAGAAGCCTGTTGGCTACAGTCCATGGGGTTGAAAAGAGTTGGACACAACTGAAGGGACTTAGCATGCATGTATGCATAGAGGTGAAAATAGATGTTGAGTACCAGGAGGAATGGCTGGCTAGTGCTGGACCTGGGATTTTTCCCAATAGGATCCATTTCTCACCCTCTCCTCACAGAAAGGCTTGTTGTTCAGTTGCTCAGTTGTGTTCAACTCTTTGTGATCCAATGGACTGCAGCATGCCAGGCTTCCCTGCCCTTTTCAAAATCCCAGAGCTTGCTCAAACTCATGTCCATTGAGTCAGTGGTGCCATCCAACCATCTCATCCTCTGTTGTCCCCTTCTCCTCCTGCCTTCAGTCTTTCCCAGCATCAAGGTATTTTCCAATGAGTTGGCTTTTCACATCAGGTGGCCAAAATATTGGAGCTTCAGCTCCAACATTAGCCATTCCAATGAATATTCAGGGTTGATCTCCTTTAGGACTGACTGGTTGGATCTCCTTGCTGTCCAAGGGACTCGCAAGAGTCATCTCCAACTCCACAGTTCAAAAGCATCAATTCCTCAGCAGTCAGCTTTCTTTATGGTCCAACTGTCACATCCATACATGACTACTGGAAAACCATACCTTTGACTCAATGGACCTTCGTTGGCCAAATAATATCTCTTCTTTTTAATATGCTGTCTAGTTTGGTCATAGCTCTTCTTCCAAGGAGCAAGTATCTTTTAATTTCATGGCTGCAGTCACTGTCAGCAGTGATTTTGGAGCCCAAGAAAATAGTCTGTTACTATTTCCATTGTTTCCCCACCTACTTGCCTTAAAGTGATGGGACCAGATGCCATGATCTTAGTTTTTTGAATGTTATCTCCTGGGAGTCCACATTAACTGGGCTCTAGTTCA
The DNA here is from genome assembly GCF_049115385.1 of Moschus berezovskii. Lineage (NCBI taxonomy): Eukaryota > Metazoa > Chordata > Mammalia > Artiodactyla > Moschidae > Moschus > Moschus berezovskii. The sequence goes on from NC_142465.1 coordinate 97,970,964, forward strand.
GCCAACGGGTGTTCTTGGCAGGATATTTGTAACTGGAAGGAAAGGAAAGGCAAAGATTTTCTCATTTTTCTCTGCCTACAGTGTTATTTCTGGCAGCAGCTGCACTTCCTTAGCAACTTCTACTCTTACTAGATATTCCCACTGATGAAGCATTTGTAGGTAAAAGTGGTCCCTAAGCTGTGACAACACATCTTCCCTTTGACCTACTAGTAGATTCCTTCTGTTGCTAATCTGTGAATTGTCTTACCATTTCCCACTGGGCTTCTCAGCTCTTTCCTCACCTGTATAGTCACTTCACTATATGCTATTTATTCTGTTGGTTTTCTTGGAAAGACTTCCTATGGATAAAATAGCCGTTGACAAAATATTCTGATACTCAGCAATGATTTTCAGTGTAACCAGGGAAGATACTTAGATTGAGGGTAAATGTAAGAAAAACTGATCAGATGTTGCTTAAAACTTACCATTATTTTTTCTAGAAATAAAACTTATTTCTACAATCTTAGGCAGGGTACAAGATGGAAAAGTGTATTTATATGATTATAACCACATGATTCAAGTAGAAATTTAAAAAGAATATGACAGAAATATGGATTTATACCTGCAAAAGTTAGTCACTTAATTCAAAAACATTCATTCAATTCAAGCACTTCCATTTTCTTTTGTTTATAATGATAGTCAATTTGATTAAAAAGCATTACATTCTTCATTTTTTGACATAATACAAGCCAAATAACTTTTTGAACTAATATTTGAAATGTTACTCTAGGCTGTATTGGGATTACACAGATAAATAATATACTGTAAAACAGCAAGGTACATTATTGCTCTAATGAAGTACTCCATAAAGGAAACACATTTTCTTGATTTCAGATAAAGATTTATGAGTATAAAGTTTGTGTATAATTTTATATTGTATTTCCTTCTAGATCAAGTAGAGAAGTAAAGACATAATATCTCTTTTGCCAAAAATCTTCCAGTAACTGGAAGAACATTTGTACTACCCCATGATTCTACTAGTTTCAAGGTCAGCAGGTTTTTGTCTCCACTTTATTTTCTTCTTAAATTTGACTGTATATTTTTTGCAAGTGGTGTGGTATACTGTATGTGTAAAAATACCATATTTCTTTATTTTTTATGAGTCATGTAGAGTATTAAAAGATACTTACCTTCCCACTGATTTAAAGAAATGTCCAGAGGGCTGGAAGTGGGCAACAGCTGTCAGAGATGGAGTGAAGCAAAGATTGGGCCTGAAGAAGGAGGGGATGCTGATGAAGTCAGACTAATTGATGCTTCAGTCCTAACATGTGAAGATGATTAGAAAGTCTAAGGGAGATAACAGGAAACAAGGCATTCAGAAGAGAACATTTCCAATATGTTATCAATAACATTAATTGTACCCTCATTTATGTACAATTAGTAATCATAGTGGGTTTCCCAGGTAGCGCTAGTGGTGAAAAAAAAACCAAAAACCCTCCTGCCAGTGATTTGGGACGTGGGTTTGATTCCTGGGTCAGGAAGATTTCCTGGAGAAGGAAATGGCAACCCACTCCAATATTCTTGCTTGTAGAATCCCATGATGGAGGAGCCTGGAGGGCTATGGTCCATTGAGTATCAGAAAGCTGGAAATGACTGAAACATCTTAGCACAGCACAGTAATCATATTAAGAAAAAATTTAAATAAATTTAAAAAATAAGGATGATTTTATTTTAATTTTAAATAATTCTATTTACATGACTTATTTTTTACGTGACTTTTAATGTTGCATACTACTTCAGAATTTTACCTATTTATTACTTTAATTGATATATTTAAATTACCCCCTATTCTGAAGGTAGAATTCCCTGCAAAATGTATGAGAAAAAATAAAAGAAAGTTTATAAAAGTGTCAGAGAAACACTCCATTTCAAAATACGCTGATTTAATTGATTTAATGTGGTTTTTTTTTTTTTTTCTTTTTCTTTTTTTGCACTACATGACTTGTGGGATCTCATTTCCCTGACCAAGGATCAAATCTGGGCCCTGGCAGTGAAAAAGCTGAGTCCTAATCACTGGACCACCAGGGAATTACCCAAAATATCCTGATTCAGGAAATATATAGGAACTAAGTTCAAAACCAGTCTTTAGGAAGTGGCCAAGATGGTGGAATAGGAAGACCCTGAACTCACCACCTCCCATAGATACCAAAATTGCAGCTATCTACAGAGCACTTATCTGTGAGAATGACATTAAGACTAGCAGAAAAGATTTTCCACAACTAAAGTCATAACAAAATGGGTAGGAGATGTGAAAACATAATACAGTCAGGACCCACACACCCATGTTGGACCACAAATGAGAGAAATGTTATAATCATCCAAGCCCCACATGGGTTCCCCAGCCCAGGGAGCCTGCACCAGGAAGACAAACTCCCAGAACATCTGAATTTGCAAACCAGTGGGACTTACGTTCAGGAGAGCTGGAGGGCTATAAGAAACGGAGACTTTGTTCTTAAAGGGCACATACAAAATCTCACACACTTCAAGTCCCTGTGCAGGGCAGTAGTTTGAAAGACGTCTGGGTCAGACCTGACAAAGGAACAAGACATAAATTCAGTAAAAGAACTGAGGTGGAGGTAAGCAACCCTGAAAAAGAATTCAAGGTCACAATCAGAAAGATGCTCATCAAACTGAGAAAAGAATGGATGAATATGGTGAAAATTTCAACAAAGAGAAAATATGAAGGACCAAATGGAGCTGAAGAATACAATATCTAAAATGAAAAAATACACTGGAATGAATCAACAGTAAATTAAATGATAAAAAGGAATAAATAAGTGATCTGGAATACAGAGTAGTGTAAAATCAGCCAAGCTAACAGAAAAGAGAATTTTAAATAGTGAGGACAGTTTTGAAAAAACTTTTGGGACAACACCAAGCATACTCACTTTTGCATTAAGGGGATCCCAGAAGGAGAAAAGAGAGAACAAACAAACCCAAAATATCTCAGGTAAAAAAGTCCAACTTATATCTAAAAACCCTTAAAAAAAAAAAAGAACAAACAAAATCCAAGGTTAATAAAAGGAAAGATATAATAAAGATCAGAATGGAAACAAATGAAATAGAGACTAAAAAACATTAAAGACATTAATAAAACTAAGAGCTGGCTCTTTGAAAAGATAAACAAAATGGATAAAACTTTAGCCAGTTTAAAAACGAGACAGAAAGTGCCCAAATAAATAAAATCAGAAATGAAAGAAAAAACTTACAACCAACATCACAGAAATACCAAGGATTATAAGAGATTGGTATGAACAACTATATACCAATAAAATTAATAACTTGACAAATGAAAATATTGTTATAAATGTACAATTTCCCAAGACTGAATCAGGAAGGAATAGAAAATATGAACAGATCAATTACCAGTAATAAAACTGAATGAATAATTTTTAAAAATTCCAACAAAATCCAAAACCAAACAGATTCACAGGTAAATTCTACAAAAGATTTAATGAAGAACTAACACCTATCCTTCTCAAACTGTTCCAAAAACTGAAGGCACAGGAACTTTACAAAATTCATTCTACAAAGCCAACAGCACCCTGATATCAAAACCAGAATAAAAAACCACAAAAAAAAGAAAAGTATAGGCCAATATAATTGATGACTACAGATGCAAAAATCCTCAACAAAATATTAGCAAATCAAATTCAAAAATACATTAAAAGGATCATACACCATGATCAAGTAGGAATTATCTGGGGCATGCAAGAATTATTCGATATCTGCAAATCAATCAATGTATTAATTGGATTAATAAACTAAAGGATAAAAATCAGATGATCAGCTCAATAGATGTGCAAAATCTTTTAACCAAATTCAACATCCATTTATTAAAATAATTCTCAACAAAGTGGGTATAGAGGGAACATACCTCAACATAATAAACACAACATATATATATATACATATATACACAAAAGTGAAAGTTGCTCAGTTGTGCCCGACTCTTTGTGACCTCATGAACTATAGCCTGCCAGGTTCCTCTGCCCATAGAATTCTCCAGGCAAGAATACTGGAATGGGTAGCATTCCTTCTCCAGGGGATCTTCCCAACCCATGGATCAAATCTAGGTCTCCTGCATTGCAGGTAGATACTTTACCATCTGAGATACCAGAGAAACCCAAGAATACTGGAGTGAGAGCCTGTCCTTTTTCCAAGGGATCTTCCCAATCCAGGGATTGAACCGAGGTCTTCTGCTGAAGACAGAGTCTCTACCAGGTGAGCTACCAGGGAAACCCATATATATGGCAAACACACAAGAACATCATACTCAATGGTGAAGAGATAAAAGCTTTTACTCTAAGATCAGGAAGGATGCCCACTCTCACCACTTTTATTCAAGTTAGTATTGGAAACTTTAACCATAGAAATCATACAAGAAAAAATTTTATATTAGAAATCTACACTCCGGAATGTAGATTAGAAAGTAAGAAATAAAAATGTCATTATTTACAGAAAGCATGATACTAAGTATAGAAAATCCTCTAAATTCCACCAAAAAACAAAAACTATTAAAACTAATAAATGAATTCAGTAAAGTTGCAGGATACAAAATTATTATACAGATATCTGTTGCATTTCTATACACTTACAACAAATTTTCAGAAAGAGCAATTAAGAAAGTCATCACATTAAAACTGCCTTGAAATAATAAAATACCTAGGAATAAATCTAACCAAAGAAATAAAAGACTTTTACTCTGAAAACTATAAGACATTGACTAAGGAAATCAAAAGCAACACAAATAAATGGAAAGATGTTCCATACTTGTTAACTGGAATAATTAATATTGTTAAAATGACAATACTATCCAAGGCAATCTACAGATTGAATGCAATTCATATCAAAAGGCCAAAGGCATTTTTCACAGAACTAGAAAAAATTATTCTAAAATTTGTATGAAACCACAAAAGACTCCAAATAGCCAAAGAAATCTTGAAAGAAGAATAGAGCTGGAGGGGTCAGTTCCCTGAATACCAACTCTAATACAAAGATACAATAATCAAAATAGTATGATGCTAGCACAAAAATAGATGCATGAGTAAGTGGAACAGAATGGAGAAACTAGAAATAAGCCTGTACTTATATTGTCAGTTAGTCTACAAACAAAGGAGGCAAAAATGTACAATGGGGAAAGTACAGCCTCTTCAAAAAGGGAAAAACTAGATAGCCACATGTAAAAGAAATAAACTGGACTTCTTTCTCACACTATTTACAAAACTAAACTTAAAATGGAGTGAAACTTTAAAGTAAGACCTGAAATTGTAGAATTCTTAGGAGAAAATATAGGCAATACTTTCTTTTATGTTGGTCTTAGGGGTATACTTTTGGATCTGTCTCCTCAGGTAAGGGAAACAAAAGCAAAAATAAATAAATAGATTGACATCAAACTAAAAAACTTTTGCAGAGCAAGAGAAGCTCTCAACAAGGAATAAAGGCAGCCTACTGAATGGGAGAAATATTTACAAACAATGTATCTGGTATGGGGTTACTGTTCAAAAATGCAAAGAGTTAATACAATTAAACATCAGAAAAACAACCAACCAGATTGTAAAAAACTGCAAAGGGCCTCATGAAACATATTTTGAAAGAAGACATATACATTACCAAAAGGCACATGAAAAGGTGCTCAGCATTACTAATCATCAAAGAAATGCAAATTAAAACTACACTGAGATATCACCTCATACCTCTCAGAATGACTGCCATTAAAATACAACAAAGAACAAATGCTGGTGAAGATGCAGAGATAGGGAACCTTTGTGCGGTGTTGGTAAGATTATAAATTGGTTCTTTAAATATATTAAAAACTAGAACTTCCATCAGATCCATAAATTTTACTTTTACGTGTTTACCCAAAGAAAAGAAAAACAGTAACTTGAAAAGATATATGCACGTCAGTGTTCACTGCGGCATTATTTACAATAGCCAAAATATGGTAGCAGTATGTGTCCATTGTAAATGAATGGATAAAGAATATATCAGTCACTCAGTTGTGTCCAACTCTATGTGACCCCATGGACTGCAGTACGCCAGGCCTCCCTGTCCATCAACAACTCCCAGAGTTTACTCAAACTCATGTCCATTGAGTCAGTGATGCCATCCAGCCATCTCATCCTCTGTCATCCCCTTCTCTTCCCGCCTTCAATCTTTCCCAGCATCAGGGTCTTTTCCAGTGAGTCAGTTCTTCACATCAGATGGCCCAAGTATTGGAGTTTCATCTTCAACATCAGTCCTTCCAATGAATATTCAGGACTGATTTCCTTTAGGATGGACTGGTTGGATCTCCTTGCAGTCCAAGGGACTCTCAAGAGTCTTCTCCAACACCACAGTTCAAAAGCATCAATTCTTTGGCACTCAGCTTTCTTTATAGTCCAACTCTTACATCCATACATGACTACTGGAAAAACCATAGCCTGGACCTTTGTTGGCAAAGTAATGTCTCTGCTTTTTAATATGCTGTCTAGGTTGGTCATAACTTTTCTTCCAAGGAGCAAGTGTCTTTTAATTTCATGGCTCTAGTCACCATCTGCAGTGATTTTGGAGCCCCCCAAAATAAAGTATCTCACTGTTTCCAATGTTTCCCCATCTATTTGCCATGAAGTGATGGGATTGGATGCCATGATATTAGTTTTCTGAATGTTGAGCTTCAAGCCAACTTTTTCACTCTCATCTCTTTCAGAATTTTCCACAGTTTTTTGTGAAAAGAGTATATGGTATATGTAAAGAATGGAATACCACTCAGCCATAAAAAATAGATAAATTCTTGCCATTTGCAACAATGTGGATGGATCTAGAGAATGTGATGCCAAATTGAAATAGGTCAAACTGAGAAAGATGAACAACATATGATCTCATATGTGGAGTAAAAACAATAAAACGAAAACAGACTTATAGAGCACAAATAGATAGTCACAAGAGGGGAAGAAGGTAGGAGTTTGGAAGACACAGGTGAAGAGAATTAAGAGGTATAGATCTCAAGTATTAACATAAATAAGCCATGGGCAAGTAGCATACAACATAAGGAATAAGGTCAACAATATCTGTTTAGGGCCAAATGGTTACTAGACTTATCATGGTGATCATTCTGCAAATTATGTAAATGTCAAATTACTAACTATGATATCTGAAATGAATATAATATTGTATATCAATTATGTTTGAATATATTTTGTTAAACATTCTCTGGAACAAAAACAAGTAAAATTTCTTAGTATCAGTACAAAATTTTCTTGTCCCTATTAGAAAGGCACTTCTAGTGGAATAGAGACTGTGGCCAATACATACAGCTTTGTGATGTTAAAGTTTAGAGAATGCCGAGAAATAGTTTAAAAGTCTCTTGGGTTTCCTTTTCATAAATCTTTAGTCTCTGCCATACCCTAACGATATTGATTTTTCTAATTACAAATTATTACAGGGACTTCCAATTCAATATGCTTGATTAAATGCTGTTTCTTTAAATTACCTTCCAAAAGTGTAAATAAATAAAAATCTTTAGAACTTCAAGGAGACCCAGGGGAAAGACAACAGCAGGTGAGAGAGGTCAACGAAGTTTTGGGAAATGAAAGTAAGAGGAAGAGAGCTAAGTGCTAAGAAGCCCAGAGGAAGCTAAGACTTGTGCTTACAGGAGGGAAAGTGAGGGGAAGGAAACCAATGTTCCCTGTAGAACACTGGAAAGCACTAAGTGTTTTCAACAAAAGCAACGAAAAGCAAGAGCCCTAACAGTTTGTAACCAGAGAAATGGCTGAGAGTTTATATTAAAAGCACTTGGGCATTTTAATAAATCTTGACTACTTCTCTGTCATCGGCCTCCTCAAACACTACCCTCCACCTAGACAGTCAGCCCAAGCTCACCTCCCATTCTCCAAAGCCTTGGAACCAAAGTTTCAGGATTAAGCACACGAGTCTTAGAGAGGGTGAAGGGATGATTTGTAAACTAAAAAGAAACTGATATGATGAACCACGCTTTAAGGTTCTCCAAACAAAATTTGAACTCTTGTTCTGATCATCCTTGAGCAGGGTTTCTTAGAGGAGTGCTAAGTTAGATATGTGTAGGTGGCTGCAAGAACTGGGAGAATATTACTGGCATTTAATGAGTAGGAGACTCAGATTCCAGACATCTCACATATAAAACTCCCTCACTATGAAGAATTATCCCACATCTCTGAAGATTTTCTGATCGCACAGTAGACAACACATAGGCAAAAAAAAAAAAAAAAATTTAAACCATGTGAATCTATAATTCACTTTTATATATATATAATCTTAACTGCATTTTGCATATAAATGATACTTTCTTTTATCTTTATATTTTACATATAGAGACAGGTAGTTTGGCATGGCCTTAACATAGACTGAAGTTTTCAGGGATGCCATTATAAATTGAAGCAAGTGAGCACATTGTTTGGTTTGGAGTTTTAACTAAGAGTTCTTCACCATTCCTAAAATCACATTGCAAAGAACAGTGCTGCTTATGGTACTTAAGATGTCAGTAATGTATATCAAGACAGCTGTATCAGTCTGTATTATAGCTGTCACCTTTAGAGATTCTACAAGTATGTGCAAAGAGCTGACTACCTCATTATGTGCACAGCGAAGTGTAGAGTACCTTTGCCTGATGGTTTACACATTGAAATACGTTTTATTAGAGTGACTTTCTGCTGTTTCTTTTTTACATTATAGTTATGGCATGGCAGTGTTATTGGTAAAATCACATGTGTTGATAGGTTACATTCTGCTATTTTCATTTCAGGGTAGTAAAAGCAGATTTCTAAAGTATGTGATTTAAAAAAAAAATCACTGCATTTAATAGGGTTCATATACTCTGCCTTTGGAGGAACTCACTAATTGAAGATTATTTCCCCCAAAACAGTATCTAATCAGGATTTCATTCTTAAATGTGGACTGTCAGTCAACTGTTATCAGATGCTTGAAGAAAATCTCTAACATAAAAAAGGGAGACTCCAACAAAAGAAGCAAGAACTGAAAAAGAAAACCTGTAAAAAGAATAAATAAAACAAGACCAAAAAAGCAAGGTAAGTTTTTGGAGAGAGAGTGTGTGTGTGTATGTGTTTGTGTGTCTGTGTGCATACAAACAGTCCTTAAACTGTGTGGTCTGGAGACCTAGGGTATTCCCCCACAGCCTCTTTAGGAGATCTGCAAGGTCAAAATTATTTTCATAACAATAGTAAGACTTTATTTTCCTTATTCACTTTTATACTCTCATGAGCATATGGAGGAGTTTTTCAGAGGTTACACAATATGTAATATCACGACAAATTGAATATAGAAGCAGCTATGAGGATCCAGCTGTCTTATATTAAGCCAGACATGAAAGAGATACACAGAACCAAAGGATCTAACTTGCCAGATTAAGTGCCAAACACAATAAATGAAAAAAAACTTCACCCACATGCATCATCATACAGTTTTATAACATTGAAGGTAGAATGAAGATCCTAAACTTTTCAGAAAAAAAAATATGAAAGAAGAAAAATAAAAATGGCAACATTGAACCTAGAAATAAAGGGAGATATTCTGTAACATTCTGAATGAAGATTACTTTCTATTGGAACCCTATATTCAAACTATCTGTTGCGTGTTTAGATAAAATAGTGACATTTTAAGACAGGCAACATTACCAAAATTTCACCTCCTATACACATTTCCACCTCATGCGAAGAGTTGACTCATTGGAAAAGACCCTGATGCTGGGAGGGATTGGGGGCAGGAGAAGAGGACGACAGAGGATGAGATGGCTGGATGACATCACCGACTCGATGTACATGAGTTTGGGTGAACTCCGGGAGTTGGTGATGGACAGGGAGGCCTGGCATGCTGCCATTCATGGGGTCTAAAGAGTCGGACATGACTGAGCGACTGAACTGAACTGATATACATTTCTAAGGAAGATTTTAGAGGAACAGGTAGTAAACAAAGAAACATGACAGTGCATTGAGAGAATAAGGAAAGTGCCACAGGAGTGTAACACCAAATTTCTATGGCCCACAGCAAGCATAGAGAGCAACCCAGACAGAGGGAAACAGAGCATGGCGCTCCAGGAGTGCACTTCCGGGAAAAATAATTGAACTTGTACACTTTCACTGGCTGGATACAAAACTGAGAGGATATTTAAGAATGTGGGAAGAAAACTGCCACATATAAAGAGGATCACATTTATTTATTATTTATTGGAATATAATTGCTTTACAATGTGTTAGTTTCTGCTGTACAACAGTGTGAATCAGCTATATGTATACATATATCCCTTCCCTCGGAGACCTCCCTCCCACCCTACCCCCATCCCACCCCTCTAGGTCATCAGAGAGCACCAAGCTGAGCTGCTTCTGTGATACAGCAGCTTCCCACTAGCCCTCTATTTCACACATGGTAGTGTGGATATGTCAGTGCTGCTCTCTCAATTCGTCCTTCTCCCCATGTCCATTCTCTATGTCTAAGTCTCTATTCCTGCCCAGCACATAGGTTCATCTGTACCATTTTTCTAGTTTCCATGCTGTGCTGTGCTTAATCGCCTAGTCATGTCCAACTCTTTGCAACCCCATAGACTGTGGCCTGCCAGACTCCTCTGTCCATGGAATTTTCCAGGCAAGAATACTGGAGCAGTTTGCCATTTCCTACTCCAAGGGATCTTCTGTTAATATGCAATATTTCTTTTTCTTTCTCTCACTTCACTCCGTATGACTGACTCTGAGTCCATCCACATCACTGCAAATGACCCATAAAAAGGCTTACATTTAAAAATGAGGTAACTGAAGTCACTCAGTTGTGTCCATGGACTGTAGCCTGCCAGGCTCCTCCGTCCATGGGATTTTCCAGACAAGAATACTGGAGTGGGCTGCCATTTCCTTCTCCAGGGGATCTTCCCAACCCAGGGATCAAACCCGAGTCTCCTGCATTCCTTACCGTCTGAGCCACCAGGGAAGCTCAGAAATGAGAAAATTATCCACCAAATGAATCAAAGGTTGAAGAGAAAGAAAAAGTCATCCTAATATACCAATCTCAACTTATATGAGCAGCGATTTAACAAAAAGAAATCGTGCCTTTTATGCAGAGTCTGCTGTAGTCAAAATTATGTAAACTTTTGGACAATAGAGATGCAGGCAAGGTCGATAGACAGGAATAACAGCCAGCATGAGTGCCTGCAGACCTAGATTCAAACATGTACCAATTTATGTATATGAATTTCAGAACGTTTTCAGCAAAAGTAGAAAGGTATAATTTCATATTTATGAAGTTAAAATAAAATTTCACATACTCTTTTATAGTATAATAATGATGATACTTCATACTTTTAATCAGACAATCTGAAGCACTCTATAAACATTAGCAAATTAAGTCTCACAATACCCCATGCATTAGTTAAGAATAATCATTCATTATATACTCAATAGTTAAAATGAGACATCAAGAGATTAAGTGATTTATCTCAAGATCATATATTCCCTGAGTTCTAGAGAGAAGAGTCGCCTACAATTTTTTCATATCTCTTGCTCTGGCTCTCAATCTTCTCTTCCAGTTGTATCACTACAGACAGTATGCTGTGCTCTCTATTTGGTGTTATAAGCAAGGTTGCAGGGTTACCTGGCCACCTTGCTGGCTCGTGAAGTTTCCATTTTTTCCCCTTTAGAGGATGTAAGATAAACTCACCCTTTATCAAATTCCCCTTTAGAGTAATTTCCTAGTGCATTTCTCAACAAAAGTTTTTCCAGCGTAAACTCAGTACCAGAATAACAACTGTATTTAATCATTTATACTTTCCACAATCCATTCAATATTAATTACCCAAATATTTATTAAGTTGTTTTGTATGTCAAGCACTACATATTTGATTCCTGTCATCACAGGTTTTAGTCCAGGAAAGACAGCAAATCTTAAAAAGCAATTATAGTGAAGTCAGCCCGAGGTTTCTGAGAAGTAGTATAATACTGAACAAGCTCAGAGAACACGACATCTCGATGAGGAGTTACTTCAGCATAGTCTTCCTATAGGAAATAGCTTCTAAGCTCAGGTCTGAAGGATGAATAAAGATTAGCCAAGCAAAACAGACAAGTGTGCACTAGTTAGAAGGAAATACTCTTGTAGCAGCGTAGAGATGAAAGATCCTGCTGTGTGCAGGAAACTGAGAGATGCCCAGAATGACTGGAAACAGAGTGAACAAGAGAAGAGATGGATTGAAACACAAAACTACTAAGGCTATAACATCAAGTTAAGCTACATTAAGAAGTTTAAATTTTTCTAAGAACAATAAGAAACTTGAAAGGATTTTAAACAAGAAGTCATGTTTTGTTATGAAGTACCATTCTGGCTGCTGTGTGGGTAGAATGGATCAGAAGTGGGCAAAACTGAAGGCAAGAAGACTAGTTAGGAATCTCATTTCAAGCTAGAGATGATGGTAGCCTTTTTACGTGTGTGAAGGGGAGAAGTGAAGATGGAAAAAAGAAATGTATTCAAGAGACACAAAGATATGAAATTGAGAGTGACTTTGACTATGTGAGGATGAATGAAGGAAAAGAAACAACACAGAAGATTCCCAATTTTCAGAGAATAAAAGTCTACAGAAGAAAACAGAAGCTTCTATCTTTGACTGAAAAACAAAAGTGTGTGTGTGTGTGTGTGTGTGTTCAGGAAACAAGTTGAAACTGAAATGCTAGACAGAAACAGAAAATGAAATGGAGGAATATTGGAGATAAAATAGTTAAGGATTGTATCTTATTGGGAGAAGAGAGAATAAATAACTCTTAGACTTCAATATACATGTCAAAATTTTGAACAGACCCATTAAAATAATGGAAATATGATTAATTTTCAAGTCACAATTTGTATAGTTATACACATATATGTTTATGGGTATGTATATATATACATATATGTAGAATCAAAATTGTTGGTTTTTTTATGCTGTCAGTAACAAAGACTATACACTCGTTTTAAGCCTATATGGAACTTTCATCAGTATTGACCATCTGCTTTATAAACTCAACAGAATATTCAGCACAAATCCAAAGAGCATAGTAAGCCAAAGTTGAAGGGATGAAATCATAAAAACTTAGATCAGAAATTCATAAAATGAAAAACATCCAAATCAACAAAAAACAATAGAGTTGATCATCAAAACTTAAAAGGTGTTTCTTTGAAGATACTGGTAAAACATTGATACTAGTTAAAGATACTAGTTGAAGATACTAGTAAAAAAAAACCTCTAGTAACACCGATCAGAAAACTAGAGAAATAATATTAACAAGAATTATTTACCTCTACCCTTTTGCTTTAGTTTAGGAAAGATGATATCCACTGAAATTCTGTGATATGACTTTGAAGTTTTTCTCCATAGTTCTGGGCTGCCTAAGGCCAGCTTAAGGAGAGAGTCTCTCTAGTGTTTATAGTCTTATCATAGGAAACATAATATTAGTTCCTCTCAGTCCAGAACCCATGGTTCAATAGATATAAAAAAATCTTTAAGGTAGAAGTACAATAAAATTATATTCTGCCACTTGTGGGGTCACCAGGGAGAAGTAAATTTCTGAAAACAAAATTCTGTCTCCCTGACACAAACAGTTAACAAACCTTAGCAGTATCCCAGGTCCTAAAGTCATGCCAAAATACACCAGAGTATGTGAATATATTACCCTTTCTTACAAAAGCCTCAATTTTTTTTTTGATGTGGACCATTTTTATTGTCTTTATTGAATTTGTTACAATATTGCTTCTGTTTTATGTTTTGGTTTTTTGGCCATGAGGCATGTGGGATCGTAGCTCCCCGACCAGGGATCGAGTCCACACCTCCTGTGTAGGAAGGTGAAGTTTTAACCACTGGACAGCCAGGAAATTCCCAACAAGTCTCAGTTCTTTCTTTCATAAAACACAGCACAGAGAAAGAATAGCATTGTTCAGATGCCCACTTATACTTTGTTTTCCTTGTGGTTGTTCAGTCTCTAAGTTGTGTTTGGTTCTTTGCAACCCCATGGACTGCAGCATGCCAGGCTTCCCTGTTCTTCATTATCTCCAGGACTTTGCTGAAACTCATGGCCATTGAGTTAGTGATGCTATCTAACCATTTCCTCCTCTGCTGTCCTCTTCTCCTTTTGCCTTCAATCTTTCCCAACATCAGGATCTTTTATAGTGAGTCAGCTCTTCACATCAGGTGGCCAGAATATTGGAGCTTCAGCTTCAGCATGAGTCTTTCCAATGAATATTCGGGGTTGATTTCTTTTAGGATTGACTGATTTGATCTCCTTGCAGTCCAAGGGTCTCTCAAGAGTCTTATCCAGCACCACAGTTTGAAAGCATCAATTCTTTGGCTCTCAGCTTTCTTTATGGTCCAACTCTCATATCCATACATGACTACTGGAAAACCATAGCTTTGACTAGATGGACCTTTGTTGGCAAAGTGATGTCTTTGCTTTTTAATAGGACTAATGCTGAAGCTGAGCCAATACTCTGGCCACCTGATGCAAAGAGCTGACTCATTGGAAAAGATCCTGATGCTGGGAAAGATTGAAGGCAGGAGGAGAAGGGGCAGCAGAGGGTGAGATGATTAGATAGCATCACCAACTCAATGGACATGAATTTGAGCAAACTCCAGGAGACAGTGAAAGCTGAGGAGCCTGGCATGCTGCAATCCATGGGGTCTCAAAGAGTAAAACATGACTTATGGCTGAACAATAAAGTGTACACGCTTATTAGCACTGAGGGCACCAATGACCACCAGTTCAAGGGTGGACAAAGGATCTAATCAAAATAAAAGTCTAAGAGTTGAGTGATATTACAGATCCCTTCTTTCCAGCTTTTCCAAGAGTATCTCCTTACAAATCTGAAACCGCACTGGGATGTTCAGCCCTCTGAACTTGAGTTTTCACCTTTTCTTGTCCTCAGTTCTCTGTTTTCCCTGTTTGCATCACTTGGTCTAATGTAATAGTCATTCTTTTGCATGTAACTTTAACTCTTCTCCTTACATGTGTTTAACTGGTCAATCCACAATAAGAATTAAATTTGAATACTTCTGTAACGTGTTCTTTACCTTTACTTAAGTTTCCCATTCTGACAGTTCTCACTTTAAATTTATGACTGCAAACCTCAAATGGGTCCTCCACACTGCTCAGTAATCCTTCTGTGTTCTGCAGTCAGTTCCCTCTTCATTCTCTGAGGTGCCTTTTCTTTTGAACCCAAACCTTTGATACTGTTTGCTCATAGTGTCAAATATAGTTTTCTATGACTGTGTAATATAATAAAGTACAACAGAAGTTTATTATCTCATTGTTTTATACCCAGAAGAGGTAAAGAATATGCCTGCAGTGCAGGAGACCCTAGTTCTATCCCTGGGTCAGGAAGATCCCCTGAGAAGGGAATGGCTACCCACTCCATTATTCTTGCCTGGAGAATGCCATGGACAGAGGAGCTTGATGGGCTACAGTCCATGGGGTCACAAAGAGTTAGACATGGCTGAGTGGTTAATACTTCACTTACTTCAATTTGTAACCGAAAGTCCAATTGTGGTGGAACTGGATTCTCTGTTCAGGATATCAGCAGGCTGACATCAGGGATTTGACCAGGGCTGCAGGTACTCACCAGAGGTTGAGGACATCTTCCATGCTTGCTGGTTGTTGGCTGGATTCATTTTCTTGCAGCTGTAGGATGGTGGTTCCACTTTAGTGCTGACTGTCAGCCAGGGACCACTTTCAGCTCCTAGAAGCCACCCACATTTCCTTGCCTTGTGGCCACCTTAAACAGTTCACAAAATAGATATTTGCTTTCTTTGAAAGCAGTCAGAGTACACCTCTCTGATTTCTTCTAAGACAACAAAGAAAAAATTTCTGTTCAAGGGGATAAACTAATTAGGTCAGGGCCATTCAGGATACTCTTTCATTTGCCATATGATATAATCCCTGGCGGCTCAGATGGTAAAGAATCTGCCTGCAGTTCAGGAGACCTGGGTTTAATCTCTGGGTTGGGAAGATTCACTGGAGAAGGGAATGGGGCTAGCCACTCCAGTACTTTTGTCTGGAGAATTCCAGAGACAGAGGAGCCTGGCAGGCTACAGTCCATGGGGTCACAAAGAGTCAGACGTGACTGAGTGACTAATACAATCACAGGAGTGGTGTTTCTTCATATCACAGGTTCCACCCACACTCTAAGGAGAGAGTATAATAAGAGAATAAGGGAGTCATCTTACAAATCTTAGAAATCTGCCTACTATACTCCTCTTCCTCACTCTCAGCTGACAGTTTTACTTCTTAATTGATAAATTAAAAAAAAAAAAACAAAACACAAACGTTCAGGAGACTTTATCCTTCCACTGGCAAGTCTACCAACACTGTCTCATCTAAACCCCTCCTAAACTTTACCTTTGCACTGTAACTACAGATGGATTGCCAGTTCTCCTAAGGACAAGTCCATATTTTGGTCACTAGATCTTATTCCAACCTACCTATTCAAGATCTTTGCTGTCCTAATTATCCTCATTTTCTCCTGGATCCTCTTGTTTTATTCTCCTTTGAACTAGATTCTTACTTAGATATGGGCAATCTGTAATACAATTCATGTAAAAACCAAAACTGGAACTCTCTTTGTTCACATTCTCTTCCTGTCTTTGCCCCACTGCCTTTAAAGCAAGACCACTCATCTTAGTTATCTCAATTTATTTATCTACCATTCTCTCTAGAACTCACTTAAATTAGGCTTTTCTTACCATCACTCTTATTAAAGGCATTAATGACGTTCCTCTGCCAAATGATAAATTTTCAGTCTTTAGCTTACATGAATGCTCATTGCATTTGTCATAGTTGGTCACTTCCCCCTTCTTGCAATGCTTTCCTGTCTTGGGTTTCTGGACACTTGTCCAGGTTTTCTTCACTGATGCTTTCTTCAGTATCTTATATGAATCTTCCTCCTTGTCAGACGTCTAAATACTGGAGGAGCCCAAATATACTGGTTATATATTGCTACAGTAATGCTTATAAAGCATCACCCTAAAACTCTGTCAGCAATAAAAACCTATTTCACAGGTCTCTGGGGTTCAGCTGCTCTTGTCTGTTCTCAGCTGGACTCACCCATGCCCCTTGGATTGACCCTGTATCTCTCATCTTTCTTCTGGAACCAGAGGGACCTGGTAAGGGTCTTCTCATGGTAAGGGTAGAAGGTAAGCACTCAGCAGAAATGTATGAATACTTTATCAAGCCTTCCCTTGTATCACGACCTGTTGGTATCCTGTAGGCCATAGCAAGTTTCAGGGATGAATCCAGTGTCAGAAGGCTGTAGCCCAATCATATGGCAAAGAACAGAGGTAGAGGGAAGGGAACAGCTGTGGAGTCTTCAATGAAATCAATCAGCCACACCAGGGCTCATCTTCATCATCTTCATTCCTCTTTTCTTCTTTGTCTACACTAACCACTTAGGTAATCCCATCTAATTCTGCTACTTTAAATATAAATTTTATCATTAACTTCCAATTATAAATTTAAATCTGTCGCAAGCACTACCCTGAACTTGACTAAGTTATCTAATATTTACCAGACATCTCACTCCATGTGGATATCTATTAAATTGCTCATAAGTTGTATGTCCAAACCCAAACATTTGATTGGTAGAAAACTGAAACCTGCCCATACTTCATTATCCTCCATCTCGTTACATGGTATCATCTTTAACTTGTTACTCAGGCCAAAAACACTGGAGTTGTGCCTGTCTTCTCTCTCAAATATTTATGAGCAATCTATCAAGTAATCCTTTTGGCTCCACTTTAAAAACATATCTGATCATTTCTTACTGGTTCCACTAGAAGCACCTACCCTAAGGCAACTTCCTCTCCCATCTGAATAACCATCACTCCCATCCAAGAGGTATCCTTGCTTCTGCTCTTGCCCTACCACAGGATTTTTCCGTTTATCATCAAGTATGATGCTCCTAAAACATGTATATTATTATAAACATGTGTGTTACAAACAAGTATATTATTTAACTAACTCCCCTGAAAAGAAATCATCAAATGGTTCTCTTTCATTCATACCTAAAATAAATAACCTACCGAGTCCAACAATGACACCTAAACTAAATGACATAAATCCCATTGTGAGCTGGCCTTGGCCTAACTCTCCAACATTATTTGAGCTTTCTTGCTCACTAATTCTCTATCACCTGCAATAACAGCCTACTGCTTTTCTAAATCAATAAAAATACTCCCACTTAATGGTCTTTACAGTTCTGCCAAAAATGCTTTTTCTCAAGATATATTTAAGACTTCTTTCCTGCCTTCATTGACGTTTCTCTTCCAAAGGCACTTCTTCAGAGGCATGTGTGTATATTTAGTCGCTCAGTCGTGTCCAACCTTTTGTGACCTCACAGACTGTAACCTGCCAGACTCCTCTGTCCATGGGATCTTCCAGGCAAGAATACTGAAGGGGGTCGCCATTTCCTTCTCCAGGGAATCTTCCCAACCCAGGAATCAAACCCTTCAGAGAGGTACCCTTTCCCTATACCATCAAAATTAGAAGCCCCATTAGTCTCTATCCTCTTGTTTTGCTCAATATTTATCTATAATATCACTACTACCTAATAGCATGTTATTAATTTATATGTTTAATGTCTATATTCCACAGCAAGAAGGAAGGCCCCATAATAACAGCCACTTCATCAGTTTTATTCACTGTTACATCTCCTGCAAATAAAATGGTGCTTTATACATGGGAGTACTCAAAAATATATATTGAATGCTGAATGCTAAATAATTCATATATCATTGAACTAATAATCCTTTTTATCTGCAGGGCATCTCTACAACCCTTCTTTACCCTCTTACTCATGCTATTGATCCTGTTGGCTGTAACAATAGTATGTAATATTACACATTAATTATAAATAACAATATAATTAAGGAATATTGCTCTTATAAACATTCTACTGTAAACATATTTTAATGTATTTCCTAGCATATATGTATAAAAATATTTTCCCAAAAATGAAATTGCTGGTTTATAGGA